>NC_137084.1:34419069-34676555 GCF_951640355.1 Cnephaeus nilssonii | reverse complement strand
ATCTGAACCTAAACTCTTGGACACAAGAACCCAGGCTTCAAAAGAAAGGACCGGGCTGAAAATGATGATTTTGAGTCCCAGAGGCCCTAGGGAAGCCATGGAATTTGAAATTGCTCAAGGAGAGCAAAGGAAAAAATGGGAACTCTTTCTGCATCTATTTGCTTTGGACCCAGTATATTCAATAAGGCAATGCGAGAGCTTTGTCAGTGTGTAAACCTCTTCACTGAGCAGGAATATCCATCATGCATCCCCTTCTAGTCTGTCATACTGTCACTATCCCATTGTTGAGAGATTGGGAAAAAAGAATGAAGGAAATAAAAAGAGCCCTCAAGACCTATGGGACACCATCAAGTGTGTGTTCCAATATATTAATTATGGGAGTCCCAGAAGAAGGGAAAAGAAAGGGATAGAAAGAATCTTTTTAAATGGCCCCAAACTTCCCAAATTTGACGAAAAAACATTAATCTATAGCTCCAACAAATTCCAGTAAAGTCAAAGAGATCCATCCTTAGATACATCATAATCACACTGTTAAAAGACAAAAACGGAGGACATTTTTAAAATGAAGAAACAATGCATCCCTTATAAGGAATATTCAATAAAATTAACAGCGTATTTCTCATCAGAAACTATGGAAGCCAGAAGGCAGTGGGATGACATATTCAAAGTGCTAAAAGAAAGACTCATCCAAGAATTCTGTTTGTAGCAAAACTGTGCTTTAAAAATGAAGGAGAGCCCTAGTCAGGTAGCTCAGGTGGTTGGAATGTTGTCCCCATGCACCAAGGTTTTGGGTTCAATCACTAGTCAGGGAACATATAGGGATCAACCAATGAATGTGTGAACAAATGCAACAACAATCAAAGTTTCTCTCTTTCCCTTCCTCTCTCTCTAAAAAATAATAATAATAATAAAAATCAATAAATAAATAAAAATGAAGGAGAAATTAAGACACTCTAATACAAGCAAGTCAAATTCAAAGGCTAACACAGGCCAAATAAACAAGGTTTAAGTTTATGTGGGCTGCAAAAAAACAAAAGCTTCAATTTTCATAGAAATGCAGGTTTATTTTGATAGAGACATGCTGAATACAAAGGGCTGAAATAAATCAGTAATCATTAACATAAAATAATACAACATTTTAATAAAAATTAGTATTTTTTCTTGAACATTAACTTACCAGACACTGAATAACTGCACAAATTATTAAGTGTAATGCAAATAAACCTATTTTTTCTTGTTTTCTGAAAGCAAAATATTTCCTGTTGCACACACCAGACAAGTCAGTCCAAGACTAATGATGTAGCAATTGGCTGCTAAAATATTCGCTGCTAGGCCCTAACTGGTTTGGCTCAGTGGATAGAACATCAGCCTGCGGACTCAAGGGTCCCAGGTTCGATTTCGATCAAGGGCATGTACCTTGGTTGCGGGCACATACCCGGTAGGGAGTGTGCAGGAGGCAGCTGACCGATGTTTCTCTCTCATTGCTGTTTCTAACTCTTTATCCCTCTCCCTTCCTCTCTGTAAAAAAAAATCAATAAAATATATTAAAATAAACAAACAAATACATAAATAAATAAAATATTTGCTGCTGGTGTTGGTGGAGAGAAATGGTGTGCCTGCATGTAAGGTGCGTAAGGGAAATGAATGCAACACTGTTATAGTAATCAGTCACTAGCGAACTTTGTAGTTTATTAATAATCCTATAAAATAAAACCCTAATATGCAAATCGACTAAATGGCAGAATGACCGGTCACTATGATGTGCACTGACCACCAGGGGGCAGACGTTCAATGCAGGAGTTGTCCCCTGGTGGTCATTGTGCTCCCACAGGGGGAGCGCTGCTCAGCCAGAAGTCAGGCTCACGGCTGGCGAGAGCAGCAGCGGTGGTGGGAGCCTCTCCCACCTCCACTGCAGGTGGGCAGTAAGAAGCGAGGGGTCCCAGACTGCAAGAGGGATGTCTGACTGCTGGCTTAGGCCCGATCCTTGGAGGATCGGGCCTAAGCCAGCAGGCGGACATCCCCTGAGAGGTCCCAGACTGTGAGAGGGCACAGGCCGGGCTGAGGGACACCCCCCTCTATTGCACAAATGTCGTGCACTGGGCCTCTAGTTATGTATAACAGGATATTGTAAAAATTAAGTTAGGACATCTTTATTAAAACATTTCTTACATACCATTATATTGACTGGGCTGCAAAAATATTCGTTGTGGGCCGTATGCAGCCTGTGGGCCATGAGTTTGACATGCTTGCTCTAATATAAA
Source organism: Cnephaeus nilssonii (assembly GCF_951640355.1). NCBI lineage: Eukaryota > Metazoa > Chordata > Mammalia > Chiroptera > Vespertilionidae > Cnephaeus > Cnephaeus nilssonii. The sequence continues at coordinate 34,674,294 of NC_137084.1, read as the reverse complement.
CAAAACTGAGAGAAGTTGTTACTGAAAGACCTGCTATGCAAAAATTAATAAGAGAGTTCTTCAAACTGATGGAAACCAAAATTTCCATCAACTGATGAATGGATAAATAAAATGTGATATAGCCATACAATGGGTTATTACTGATAAATGGAATAAAAATTACTAAAATAAGGATTTATGCTATTACATAGCTGAACCTTGATGCATTACACTAAGTGAAAGAAGCCAGACACAAAAGGCCACATACTGTATGATTCTGTATTTATAAAATATCCAGAAAGGGCAAATTCATCTATACTAATAAAAGGGTAATATGCTAATTAGACCGGACATCTTCCAGACATCCTTCCGGACAAAGCCACGGTGGCAGGGGCTGAGGCAGAGGCTGCTAGGGGCGATCAAGCTGGCAGGGAGGGCAGTTAGGGGGCAATCAGGCTGGCAGGGGAGGGCAATTATATGACTTAGGGCCAGGTAGCTCCCTTTGGGACATCATTTCCTCACATGGCCACTAGACACAATACCATCATCCCTGCAAGTTTGTGGCCAACTCAGTATATTTGTGGTTCTAAGTTCAGTGTCCTTCATCCTGATAGTGCCCTTAGTTGAATCTAAATCTTCCTTGTGCTCCATCAAATCTGTCTTCATCCAAGCCACCAAATGTTTCTCAGGTTCTTTGGTTTGATTTGCTGTTTTATCCGTCCTTTCCATTCCAGAAAGCCCTGGGCAGGGAGAAAAAGTAACATCCACTGAGGACGTATGATGTTCCACATTCTGGTATAAATACCATATTTAATTTAGGCCTCCAGACAATGGGCTGGGCTAGGTGTGTTTATTTCCACTTTAAAGGAAAGGAAACTGAGGTTCAGCTTTGAGAATTCTCTCTAAATTATGCCATTAAGAAGAGTAGGTATGTTAGATTTCAATGGGCCTCAGTTCAAAACTGCTTCTTAGAAAATTTTATGAGATCTCCCATAAGTTTCCTCAGCCTTCTGAACTTCAGTTTCCTCATCTATAAGCCAGGGACAATAGAAGAACCTTTTTTAATGGAGTGGTTTTGAAAATTAAGTGAGATACAGAAGATACACTTAGCACAGACCCTGAAATTCATGTTAGCTCTTGTTACACTTCTGTGAAGGTAGTTGGTGGCTAAATTTGGGTTAGGAGCTGGAGTGGTGGCATTCCAAAGCCTTCTCTCCCACTTCCCCCAGTTGCCTCTTCTCTTCTCTATCCCTGTCCAAGCTTCCTTATCAATTGACATGCAGAGTAAGTGGTGAAATGTAAGTCAGCAGGGAGCAGGCCCAAGAACAAATTATCAAAAGGCATACACATCCAGTTTCCCTCATACTTGTTGATCGCAGCATTTCCTTTATTTCTGCGCAAGCAAGCGTGCACACACATACACACATTGCCACACATATTTTCGCACACATACACACATGCAAAGCTCTCTTGCTATTTCTGAGTAACCAGCCCTAATAGCGTCATAGGAAAATGGATGCGGCTTGATCCAGAGTTTCACTGGAACAGCCCTCAAAAGTCTCACTCCCTTGACCTTACATAATAACTCCAAGACACAATCACAAAGCTTGCACAAGCCTCCCCACTCCCTCTGTGTCTTCTTGTAAACCGGCTTCTGGCCTCTCCCAGCCACATCTGGTCTCAGTGGAATGTGCTTATCAGTCTTACTCCAGGGGAATGAGGTCAAACAGCCTGGTGCCCTGGTGGCTGAGGCAGCTTGGACAAGCTTGTGACGTGTCATCAACAAGTGGGCTGACACAAGATTTCAATTTTTTATCTTCTGGCAACTACCATCAGATTCAGAATCCCTCCCCACATGCACCCACCCTTCCAGACTCATCTTCTTTTTCCGCCTCAGTCCTACTTTCTTTTCTGATCAGTCTGTTAGCAAACATTGAGCATGAGCTCTCACTCTGATCATTAACTGTTATTATAGCTCACTCCCTGGTCCAGTTGGGCACCTTGGTACAGCTCAGCAAAAGGACTTGCGTTCCTGGGAAACAGCATGGAGTGAGGAAGAGGGCTTCGGTGCTGGACAGACCTAACTTTGAACCCAGCTTTCTTCGCAGAGAACTTGAGTAAGGTCCTTCACTTGAACCTGTTTTCTTGTTTGTAAAAGGCAGCTAGCTCTCGGTATCCATTTAAACAGGGTTTTGGTGAGAAATAAATGAAGGGATATAACAGATACCATGGTAATTATTAACATTGTGTGGCTCTCAGTTTGTCAAGAACTACCTGATAGAAGCCCATTTTAAAGCATGCTTTGAGCGCAAATTGTTACATGGTTGTTAAAAAAATAATTCTGGGTTGTCAAAAATCTCAAAAGTAGACACACCCTTTATATAGACACTCAGCTTAATCATGGATATGCATAAAGATTTAGCTACGTTATGCCCTGGCTGGGTAACTCAGTTGGTTAGAGCATCTTCCCGATATACCAAGATTGCAGGTTCAATCTCTAGTCAGGGCACATACAAGAAGCAACAAATGAATGCATAAAAAAATTTCTCTCTCTCTCCTCTCTCTCTCTCTCCTCTCTCTCTCTCTCTCTCTCTCTCTCTCTCTCTCTCGGCAATTTAATAATTAAAAAAAAAAGATTTAGCTACAAAAATGACCATTATTGAAAAACTGGAAAAAAACTAAAACAGGAAAAATGAGTTTTTATGTAGACAATTGAACTCTAATTCAGTTGATATCTAGTAGCCCTTTAAATGTGGTAAAAGAATGGGAATGACATGGAAAGATGTTTACAATGTGTAGAGTTGAATGTATATTTTAAGTTGTAAAAAGCTGTTACAAAATAACATATAGAACATGGCACTGATTAGATTTGAAGGATGGGCTAGAGAGGACATCTGAGTGCATAGAGAAAAGGCTAATCACTAAAATGTTCAAAGTGAGTAGTCTTGCTGTAATTTTTCTTTTTCTATCCTATATTTTCTAAAATTTTGATATCAAAAATATTAAGAGCAAAGTAATTTTTTTCTGGTAAATTTTATTGAAGCAAAACATACATACAGAAAAACTGTACAAATCCTAGCACAGCTTGATGTTGTTAAAGTGAACACACCTGTGTAATTCTCACTCAGATTATAAAACTTACCAGCACCCCAGAAGCCACCCTCTTGCCCAGTTCCAGCCACTACCCCCCAAAAGATAACCACTATTAGATTTCTAACAGTGTAGACTAGTTTTGTTTGATTTTAAGCCCTTAACCATTAGAATGATGTTATTACTTGCTTTTGGCATTATAAGTAGCACTGCTAGGAACAGTCTTATTCTGTATTTAATGAACGATGTACACCTGGAATTTCTAGTCATAGAAAAGGTGTATATACAGTTCATCGATACTATCGAAGTTTTCCAAAATAGTTGTCCTAATATGCACTTCCTCTATCAGGTGAGAGTTCTGGAGACTCAACTCCAGTTACTTGTCAACCCTTGGTATTGTCTGGTGTTTTCATTTTGGCCATTTTTAGTGGCATCACATTGGGGTTTTAATTTATATTTCCCAAATACAGTGAAGTTTAACACCTTTTCAAGTGTTTATTGGCCATTTGGACACTACTTTTTGTGAAATGCCTGTTCAAGTCCTTTGTGCATTTTTTATTGGGTTACCTGCTTTTTTCTTATTGACTTGTAAGAATTCATATATTCTGTATACAAGTCGTATCAGATGCATGTACTGCAAGTATCTTTTCCCATTGTGTGCACTTGGGTTTTTTTTTCAAGCTCTTAATGATGTCTTTTGATAAAAGAAGATCTGAATGTCAATGTCCTACAGGTCAAGAGGATCCTGGCTATGTCCACTGGCAAAGTGAGCACCTGAGTGTGTCACTTAACACACCACCCGGAGTCAGGGAAGGTAAACCCATACTCAGAATAAGTGCTTATCTCTGTGAGGATGATAGACAGGCCAATAGTACTATTACCCCTCATAGTACTACTTTTGTTATTCGGGCTCCTTGAGAAACAGATGCCAAGATGGGATTAAATGTGCAACGATGTTCATTTAGGAAAATATAAAAGGAGCTATAAAATCCTGGGGAGCCATCAGACTACAGATGCAGTAGATCCCAAGTGAGGGAGGAAAGTTGGGTAAAAGCATCCTATACTGCCATGCAGTCTATGGGAGATTCCACAGGACCACTGGGGAGTCTGAGCCAAAGTCAGTTGTCTGAGTTGTCCCACCTCACCCAGGAATGGATCTGCCTTAGTATATCTGCCACACTCAGTCATTGCTGGGAGCAGCCCGTAGGAAGTAGGGTCTCAGTGCAAAGACAGTGATGAATTCAGAGCACAGAAGCTGGGCCCTTGGTCACTACACTCCCCTTAGTTAGAGTTCTGCCAGGTTTTCTCACCAAGATAGGGAATATGCAGGGAGGAGAAAGTTGTAAATGAGGAAGCTGGTTCCCTTTCTGGAAACACTGAGTTGTATAACATTGTTTCCTCTTAGGTATCTGGCAACAGCAAAATATTCAGGTGTAGAATTCAAGAGTGGGTCTAGGTTGCTTAGGACATTAGGGACTGACCCCTTGAAGGGCTCTGTGAGAAAAGGAATCTCACAAAGGAGACAGAACAGTACGAGGAAGCCCTGGGATTTCAGTGACTTCCTGCTCTTTTTGCATAAATAGCTTAGCTGAGGAGGTGGAGAGCGGAAAGACTAATAGAAAGAGGCCTTGTGTGGTAGACCCTCAGGCCATTCCCAGACTTAGGGCCCCTCATTACTAAAACACTTCGCTGCCCGGCAGTCCAAGATGGCTGACACATTTCAGCTCCATTTGCCTCAGCAGAACAAACTGTTTTTCCCACCTTGAAACTGAACGTGGCCCAAAGTACTTTGTATCATAATTTCAACAAGAAATTTTAGAGGGAAGCCAATGTGCATTCATGATGCACGTGAGCGAGCCTGCACACATGCTTGTACACACACACAGGGCAAAGGATGTGAGCAGTCAGATGTGGTCAATCACAGAATTCACGCTCCACAATCTAGGAGAGAGCATGTGGGTCCATGAGTCAGGGTTAAACACCATAGCGACCAAGTTAATGAAGCTTGCCGAGTCAGGCAGCAATTTCTGCTTAATGGAGCCCTTAGGTCTCAATAATTGCTTTGAAATTCACACATCAGCATGCAGTTCTCATAACTAGGAAAGCCAGAAATCCAAGGGTGAGGGCAGGACAGACCGCCTCTCCTAGGCCCATTCAAGATGCAAAAAGGACCCATGGTTCTGCTTCCTTTTTAGCACCTGTAAATGTGCATACAGATCTATCTTTATAGTTCTGTCCACCTCCAATGCTCAGCTTCAGGAGTTTCACAGTAGATTGGTTTGGTATGTGAACCTGGGCAAGAGGTGGCTCCTGAATTAAAATTCTGTATCTGATAACAGAGCTATTACTGACCATCTAGAAAAAGGTGTCCCTTCCTCAAGAAACTTTTCTTCTATATGTCTCAAAATTGTCATAAGATACCAATTTTGTTAAACAATTTATAGGTATCTTCTAGAAAAATTGTTGTAATAAATACACAAATTAATAATGTCTACTTTATTACTGGAAGATGTGGTAGTATATAACCTAGACAACAGTACATGGCAGCCACCTCAGCTCAGTACCCAGGAATTGTCCTTCTTCTGCCCTTTTCTACACAGTTGAATTTAATACTACATTTATATGGCTGCTATTTGTTAGGAAAACAGCTATTCCAGTGGGTTAGAGCTTGTGCCAGGAATTTTACAGCTGTAGGCACTCATGGTCTTTCTAGAATGACAGGCACAGCCCTTGGGAAATAGAGGAGGCAAAGACTTCCTGCATGGGAGACACTCAAGAAACCTCAGCAACCTTGGAGAGTAAAGCAGCAGGAGTTAGGATGTGTTCCAAGCAGCCCACAGTACTGTGCCCCAGATGTTCACAGCCTGGAACCTACTCTGTGCCTGGCTTTCCCCCTTGGCCACTGTTTTTCTGGCTCCTCCCAACCCTCCTCACTCCACTTCTTGCTCCCGGGGTCCCTCTGCAGCAGCAAATGTGACTGCTTGAACAGAGAGGTCATTGATTGGGGAACAGTGGTACTCAGCAATGAGAACAAGCTCTCTGCTTTGCTCTGCAGGGCCAGTGGGTGGGCTGAGCCCAGCCTGGCCAGAGAGTGTCCAGCGACAGATGCCTCTCACAGATCAGAAGCCTCAGGCACAGTGTTGGAAACTCTGCTCCAGAAGCCTGGATCAGAGTTTTAATTATTTTTTTCTGTTTAAAAGTAGTACAAAACCATTATGGAAAAATACCAAAAAAAAAAAATTTTCTTTATCTTATTAACCAGAAATACGTTGTTGTTGTTGTTGTTTTTAATTATTTCTGGTTACAGAAATAATACATATAGTCATTCTAAAATATATTATGTATAATATATATATATATATATTATAATATATATAATATTATGTATAATATAATATATACTATATTATATATTATATTATACATAATATTATGTATAATATATTATGTATAATATATATATTATAATATATATAATATTAAGAAAATTTTAAATTTACCATTCAGTGTCATTTTGATGTATTCTTTTCTGTCTTTTTTATATACATTAGTTTTTAAAACAAATGAGATTGTACCATAAATATGGTGTGGTTTTTAAAATTTATCTTTATATTATAAGCATTTCCCAGTAATTTTAAAATGTATCTATTTCTTTTTTACTTTTAATTTTTATTTATTTTTAAATCTATTTTTAATGATTTCAGAGAGGAAGGGAGAGGAAGAGAGAGACAGCAACATCAATGATGAGAGAGAATCATTGATTGGCTGCCTCCTGCATGCCCCACACTGGGGATCCAGCTCACAACCCAGGCATGTGCTCTGACTGGGGATTGATCAGGAATTAAACCAAGACCTCTTGGTTCATAAGTCAATGCTCAATCACTGAGCCATGCTGGCCGGGCTTAACTTATTTTTAAATTAATTTCTAAATAGGATATATGCCTACATGGTATAAAATTTGAAAAATATGAAAGAACATAAAAAGTAAATAATAAGTGTTCCCTTCATTCCTGTTCCCCAAGACATTATCAACAGCTTTTTGTGTCCTTCCTGAGGTAGTCTATAAATTTATACACACTCATATTAGTGCCACACTTTTTTCATTTAATATATTTAGGATGTAGCTTTACAGAACTATTAGCTAAATGAACTACCTCATTCTTTTTTTCTTTTTAATTGTTTACTAGAGGCCCGGTGCATGAAATTCGTACGTGGATAGGATCCCTAGGCCTGGATGTGTATTTTCTTTTCTGTGAACTCTGTATTTTCTCTAAATATGTTATTTTTTTATGCAGGCATAATATTCCACTATATATGTGTAATGCGACTAGGTTAACCATTTCTTTATTATTAGACACTGAATTAAATTTCCATATTTGACATGAACAATACTGGGATAAACATCACACATCTCCTTAAAGAAGATTGTTTAATTAACGGGCCAAAGTGCATTGTGAGCCAGAATATGTGTAATCACAACCGTTAAGAACACTCTACTTTTTTTAAGGTTCCTTAGAAAAACTGGCAAACCCCTTTTTATATAAGTTTCATTAATGTACATTCCTACCTGCAGTACCCATCTCACCCTCTTCCTTCACCAAAGTGAGTATTATCATTAAAAAACAAAAAACTTGCTAATCTAAAAGACAAAAAAAATGGCCTCAAACTACCAACATTGCTTTTGAAAAGCATCCTCGTGGAGAAACCTAACTGAAGTTGTAGCTGTCTCCAAGCATGATTATGTATTCAGTAGGGGACCGCGGTCTCTGGCCTCATCACAGATTTCCACTGTCACCTGAAATGAATTTAGCTTGGAATACAGCATCAGAAAAGGCAGCTGTTAGGGTTCTGAGGACCATAGAAGCTGGGATCCTACTGCTCAAAGCTTTGGCCACAGTAGATGCCAGATTTCTGGGGCAGCTTTGATTACACATATTCTGGTCATCATCCCACAAGCACACACATGCTTGTCAGTCCTTGTGTCCCCAGATGGGGTGTAGGGCTGCAAATCTCATCACACACGCATTTACTAGGCTCACAGTCCCTAGCCAGGAGCAGCGTGGGCAGCGATGGAGGACCATCAGGATGTTACGATGAATGGAAGAGTGGCTAGAACCAGGGCCTTGTCTGCTAGTCGAGAGGCAAGTGCCTCCTGAAGGAAGATCCCAGGACTGTTGAATTTCCCCTTCCTGGAGGTTTGGAATTCTCCAGGGCTCAGGAGCCTCTTTGATAAGGCCTCACACCAAGAGAGAGTTCATGTGGTATTATTTAAGCTGCAGGCCTCCCTTCCTGCCCAGCACTCAGGCTCCTGCCCTCTTATCTGACATTTCCTCCCATTCCTGCCCTGGACATTCTCATGGGCTCATAGCCTGCCCTTTGCTTGCTGGCCCTGCTTCCAGCATGTGACAGCCTCTCTAGTTCCCTGCCTTCCTTTCTCACTCCAACCTAGTAGATTTCAGGCCTTCCCTCCGGCCTTCGGGTATAAATAGAAGTAGGAAAACACCAGCCTTCTTCCCACACCTCAGGTTATCTTGAACCCTTTGGGCCAAGGCCCCCCAGAGGTCCTTCAGTAAAGGCTCAGCTTACTTAAGACAATGGCTGTAAGTCAGTCCCTTGCAAATGAAACACGTAGTGACCACATTGTCCAAACAAAGCCAATGGGGACATTTAACTAAGGAGGGGTATCTCTGATTGTACTATTTTGGAAAGTAGTACATTTTTTTTACAAGGGTAAGAAATTATTTAGCAAGTTGCTTTTAGTGGGGGAGGATCACTTACAAATAAGATATAAGGAAAAAAAAATCTCAAAATATTAAACTTTGGGCCAAATGTGGCACGTAGTAGGTCCTCTGTACTTGTTGGATTGAAAGGAACCTTTGTGCAGTGTCTTGGTTCTGCCTGCATTTGCCTCATAAAACCCTGGAATCTTCAAAAAACAAACAACAACAACAACAACAACAACAAAACACCTTCAAATATCTGAAGAAACTACCAAGTTTTAGCAAAGTGTTCTCCAATCTAAAATTTCCAATCCCTTCAAATGTGTTTCATGTGATATTCATTTGTTTATTCATTCATTCATTCATTCAACTATCTATTCGCTCATTTGATAATTACTCACTCTAGGTCAAGCACTATGATAATCAACAAAGATCCAGCATGTACCATAGATGATAGAGAAATATGATTAGTTACAGTGGAGTTGGCTTCGACATTTCATTAAATAATAATTTTAAGTAGAAACAGAACAAAAAGATCAAGTAAAGAAAACTCAGAGAGCCCAATGAAAGTATCCCCTTTTGGTGTCTGAGTATTGTATAGGTTGTTCTGAAATTCAGAGCCAGTTCATTCTTTTTTAATTACCATTATTATTTTTTATTTATTTTTCTTCTTTTTTCTTTTTTCTTTTAGAGCCAGTTCATTCTAAATGTCTATAAGTCACTTGCTTGGGATGTAGATCTAGTTCCCCATTGGCTGCAGCAATAGTACGTATGGAGGTGACATCCCCAATCCCTAGAAAATCCGGTAAAGGGAGATTCACATAGTGAAGATAACATGCTGCACATTTCCCATTGAATACTCTTATGAGGCATTCTGTGGCCATACTTGTGATGATTACACCAACAGGAAAGCAATAAAAATTGAATACGAAATTTATTTTTTCTTACTTTGTTAGTCCTCAAGGACAAGCAGGTATTGTTCATCCATCATTCAAAAACCATTTTGGGGGGTTTATTTAGAAAAGGATTTTTAAAAAGTATTGGTGACATTTGCAGAGATTCTGAAAGGGACTTCTGGGCCTTGTCAAAGCATTTAGCGTTAAACTACTTCTTTTAATTATGAGTAATTTTGTTTTGAGTGCACAGTTTCTCTTTTCTTAATACAGGTATACTACCAATAATATTTACACACTGATTGACATGAGCATGGCCATTTGGGGGGCTGTGAGTCAAATGGAACCAAATTATTACTGAGGAATTTTCCAGAGATAATTGGACAAGAGCTAGAAAACAATGAAAGGAACTCAACGAGTTCGCAGGTATGTCATGAAACTAAAATAATTACCTATGCGCAGGAAAAGAAATGAAAAGAGGAATTTATTAAGAGCCTACTTGTGCCAATAAACAGGACTGACATGTTTTCATAATTTTACATGAAACGAAAGAAGGGAATGGAGAGGAGACATGAGTCAGCCTATTTCCTGTGTTGGCCTAGACAGGTTCCTGTCAGCCAGTTATCTCATTTGATTTCAGAGATCTTGGAAATGCAGGGAAGAGGGAAGCTCTCGTTCTTCTGGAGGTACCATCCTACCACTGTCTCTTTGAGTAAAGGGTGCTTGATTATGCATCCAAACTCCATAAGTAGCTATATGCTTAACCAAAACATAATTGTCTTAGAATAACTGCATAAATATTGAAGAGATAAAAAGTTAAAAATATTAGCAACCACTGTATTATTCCCCCACCTTCTATTACAGGATAATAGATTCTCCATGTGTAAAGGCTCTGCAGTGGATCAGTCTATTGGTCAAGTCTGTGTTGAGCTCTTTGGGAATGCACAATAGAAACCAATTCACCAGAGAGCTTACAATCAAAGAGAAAGATTAATAAGAAATAAAAAAAAGTACAAATTGATGGTTACAGAACAGCTATGGGAATATAAAGTGTAGCCTAGGGAATATAGTCAATAATACCTCAATAAAGATAATATAACTAACTAACTAACTAACTACTAACTAACTAAATAAATAAAAACTGTTGAAAAGCAAAGGGAAAAAGGAAAATACAAGCAAATAAAGGGCAAAAAGGCACATTATCCTCAAAGAAAAACAACAAAACTCAATTGCCTTTTCAGCAGAAATTATGGAAGACACAAGGCAGTGAACGATAGCCTCATAATTTTGAAATTTTAAAGAAATTTGCCAACTTAGAATTATATCCCTCAAAATTAAGGTAAACATTGTTCAAATAAACAAAAGCTGAGAAATGTTGTCATTAGAGACTTGCACTACAAAAAACACCTCAAGGGAATTCTTCAGGCTGAATGAAAATGACCCTCGATTGAACCATGAAACTAAAGGAAGAAAGACCACTGGAAAGGATAAGTATGTAGGTAATATAAATGATATTTACTATTTAGAAAAATAATAAAATAATGTAACCATAAGTACTAATAAATATATGACAATAACATACAACATGAGATGAATGTAATTAAACTGTGTAAATTTATTGCATTATTCAGAAAATGGCAAAATATCAATTTAAGGTAGACTTTAATAAATCAGGGAATAAATTGTTACTTATTTGGTAACTACTAATTGAATAATAAAAGAATATATGACTCAAAAGCTAATAGAAGAAAAAAGGTAAAAATTAAAATATTCTGTTGATCCCAAAAGGAGCAAGGAAGGAGCAATAAAGAAACAAAGAAATAGACTGGACAAATAGAAAATAAATAGAACATGGTAGACTTAAAGTTAATTACATTACTAAGTATATACATTAAATATAAATTAAAAAACTGTAGCTAAAAGATTAATATTAAAAAACTGGATTTTTCAAGGGCCAAATATAAGTTGTTTATACAAAAACACTTTTAACTATAAAGGTAAGAAATATTAAAAGAAAAAGAAAAAAATGACATAAGATGCAAATACTAATCCAAAGAAAGTTGATACATATAAATACATATTGTACATATGTATAGACAGAAATATAGATATAGACATATTCTAATATATAAAAAGCCAGGGGCTGTCATGACCGAAACAACCAGATGGACGACCAAACAGCAAGCTGCATGGGGCGATAAGGCCAGCAGGGGGGTTAGTGAGGGACGACCAAATGACTGAACAGCAGGCTGCATGGGGTGACCAGGCCGGCAGGTAGGTGAGCAGTTAGAAGCCAGTGGTCCCAGATTGTCAGAGGGATGTCTGACTGCCGGTTTAGGCCCGATCCCTGGAATTGGGCCTAAACTGGCAGTCGGACATCCCTCTAGGGGTCCCGGATTGGAGAGGGTGCAGGCTGGGCTAGGGGACACCCTCGTGCATGAATTTCGTGCATCAGGCCTCTAGTAGATATCATAAAATAGGACTCTAAAGAAAAATATTACTAAAGGTAAGAGGAAATTTCCTATATAAAAAGGAAACCAGGAGGATTAAAATACTCTAAAACATGCACACACCTAATAACACAGTTTCAGAATATTTAAAGCAAAATTTAATAGAACTAAAAGGAGAACTACACAAATCCACAATTACAATTGAAAAATTTTAACAAGTCTCTTTTAAGAAGTTATAGAACAGCAGACAAAATCTCAGTAAGGATATAAAAGATTTGAAATGTACTATTAACCACCTTGACCTTATAAACATTTATAGAATAGCACACTGAACCACTGCACAATGGGCATTATTTTCAAATGCTGATGGAGCATACACCCAAACAGACCACATGGCGAGTCATAAAGCAAGTCTGAACATATTTCAAAAAATTGAAGTAATATGGAATAGTGCTTCTCAAACTTTGGCCAGCATAGATATCAACCAGGATCTTGACCAAATGTACATTTTGAATTTCCATCAAACTCCCTAATAATGATGGTATAGGGCTCATGAACCACACTTTGAATAGCAAGAATATAGAATATATTCTCTGGAAAGAGTCAATTTAGAATTTAACTCAATTTTGCAAAAGATTACTAGAAAATGCCTAGAGATCTGAAAACTAAGCACTCACTTAAATAGCCCATGGATCAGAAAAGAAATTATGATAAATATTTTAAAATATTTTGACTAAATTATAGCAAAATAATACTACATACAGAAAATTGTAGGTAACAACTAAGCACTGACTAGAGAGAATTTTAAAATATATTACCAAAAAAAAAAGGTTGAAAATAAATTATGAAAGCTTCCAACTTTTGAGGCTAGTAAAACAACAGGAAATCAACCCAAATAAAGTAGAAAGAAGTCAATAATAAAGATAAGAGCAGAAATCAATAAAATGGGAAGCAAACATATAATAGAGAAACATAGCAAAGTCTAAAGTTCTTTAAAAATTTTTAAGTCAATAAATACATAGAAAGATTAATGAAAAAATTAGAAAGACTACAAACTATAAATTTTAAGAATTCTACAGATCCTACAATACAAAGATATTAGGAATGACTTTATAGCAATTAATTTGACAATTATAGTACAATGAAGAACTTCCTGTACAAAATTGAAATGAGAAATAGACATTTTCAACAGTTCCATATCTATAAAAATTGTATTTGTAATTTTAAAACGTTCTCCAGAGAAAACCCCAGGTGTAAATGTTTTCACTCTCAAATTCTTCTAAATACATAATAAAGAAATATTACTCATTTTCCAAAAACTCCTTGAGATCATAAAAATGTGAGTACACTTCCCAATTCATTTAATGAATCAGCATAATCTTGATACCAAAATCTGAAAAGGATATTACAAGAAAGGAAAATTATATATCACTATCTCTCAGAAATTAAATAATAATTCTACACAAAATAATAAATTGAATTTAGGGATATGTAAAAATGATAATAAAATAGCATCAATTGGATTTGTTCCAAAAATGCAACAGTATTAGTTATCTGTTATTGCATAATAAATGACCTCAATACTTAATGGTTGAAACAAATATCTTTATTATCTCATAGTTACTATGGCTCAGAAGTTTGAGGATTGCTCAGATGCATAGATTTGGATCTCAGAGTTTCTCATAAGGTTGCAGTCAAGATGTCAGTGGAGGTTTGATGGAGACCAGATAATCTGCTTCGAAGATGGCTTGTTTATATGGTTGTTGGCAAGAGGCCTTAGTTCCTTGCCATGTGGAAAAGGACACAAAAAAAGCCCCATATTTCATGATTCCATTTATATAGAACTTCTAGAAATAACAAAATTATTCATACAGAAAACATTACAGAGGTTGCCTACAGTCTGTAATAAGAATAGAAATGAAGAGCAAAGGAGAACAACGGAACTTTTTGGGTGAAAGTTTGTGGTAATGGTCACACAACAGGGGACATTCTAAAACTCCTCAAACTGTATATTTGAAATGGGTGAATTTAAGATATGTAAGTTGTGCCCCAATAAATGTGTTTAAACATCAATCAATATAATTCACCACATTAAGAAAATAAATGAGAATTATAGCAGTTGTTTCCATAGATGCAGAAAAAGTATTGGATAAAATTTAACACCTATAAATGATATAATCTCATAGCAGATTAGGAATAGAAAAGAATCTCCTTAATTGGATAAAGAAGTTGAGAGAGAGAGAGAGAGAGAGAGAGAGAAAATGAAAGCTAAAATTAAAAAACACTAACACCAAACATTGTTGAGGATATGCAGCACTTGGAACTCATATATTGCTAGTGGTAATGGAAAACAGCATTACCACTCTTATAAACTGTTTTGAAGTTTCTTATATAGATTTAATCTATAACCAACAGTTCCTGTCCTAGTTATTGTCCTAACAGAAACTAAAACTTAGGTCCACAAAAGGACTTGTATGGGAATGTTTATAGTAGCTTTATTTATTATACTCCCAAAAGTAGAGAGAGCTTAAATCTTCATCAAATAAGAGAATAAATAAAAATTTATGGTATAGTGAACATATTTTGCTGAACAAATAATCCAAACACAAAAGAACATGTGTTCTACAATTCCATGTATGTGAAATTTCAGAACAGGCAAAACTAAAACCATGACAGAAATCAGAACAATCGTTGCCTATATGCTGTGTGTGGTGACTAAAAAGAGGCAAGATAAAATTTGGAGGGGTGTGGTTATAAAATGTTTTAAAGCTTGATTAGGGTACTGGATATATGAGTATATTAAAATTCATTTAATTATATACTTAAGATATGTACATTTTTCTCTATATAAATTTTACTTTGATTTAAAAGACTTTAAAAAGATTTTATTTAAACATTTGTTACATTCCACAATCATAATCAAAAGTAAATGAATTTACCTCTTCATATAAGTGGTCTGAGGTGACCTGAAAATAGTTCACTATTCACTTGACCCAGAAAACCCCACAAATCATGCAAATCAAGAGGTTCAAATCTTTGTGTTAAGAACACTTGTGAAACTGCCCAGGCAATCAAGGGTATGCATATCTGAAAAACCACCAAGTAGCTGAAGGATGTCACTTTAAAGAAGCAATGTGTACCATTCCATTGTTACAATGGTGAAGTTGTGTGATGGGCCAAATAGTGGGGCTGTACGCAAGGTTGATGGCCGGCCCAAGAGTGCTAAAGTTTTGCTGCACATGCTTAACAATGCAGAGAATAATGCTGAACTTAAGGGTGTAGATGTAGATTTTCTGGTCATTGAGCTCATCCAGGTGAACAAAGCTCCCAAGATACATTGCAGAACTTAACAGAGCTCATGGGCAGACTGACCCACACATGTACTCTCCTGGCTATATTGAGAGGATCCTTATGAAAAAGAGCAGATTGTTCCTAAAGCAGAAGAGGAGTTTGCACAGAAGATAAAGATATCCCAGAAGAAACTGAAGAAACAAAAACTTATGGTCTAAGAATAAATTCAGCATCAAATAAATGCTAATAAAAGTAAAAGCAGAATGTTAGTTATCTTAATTAGTAAACTATATTTCAAGTGTCCTCACAAGTAGGTCTTTAAAAAAAAAAAAAATATATATATATATATATATATATATATATATATATATATATATATAGTGATTGATTGATTGATTTCAGAGAGGGAGAGAGAGATAGAAACATCAATGATGAGAATCATTGATCAGCTGCCGCCTGCACGCCCCCTACTGGAGATCAAGCCTGTAACCCAGGCATGTACCCTTGACCTGAATCGAACCTGGGATTCTTCAGTCTGCAGGCCAACGCTCTATTATCCACTGAGCAAAACCAGCTAGGGCACAAGCAGGTCTTAATAACATTTGTGGGGGTAAAAAATATTTGAAAAAATTGATTCTGAGTTTGCACATAAAAAAACCCACACCAATAAATCTATAGTTAAAATCCTACTCAAAAGTGAAATAGTGAATGTTTTCCCACTGGTTTCAGAAATAAGGCACCACTTTTATATAGTTTTGTACTGGAGATTCTGCCCAAAGGCAAAAAAAACCCAATAGACATAAATAGTAGTAAAGAAGAAAAAAAGTAAAATTGTTTTAATTCATGAAAACATGATTGAGCACATCTATACTAATAAAAGCCTAGGTGGCACCTCGCCCTCGTGTCATCACAAGATGGCCACCCCATGTCATCACAAGATGGCCGCCCCCACATCATCACAAGATGGCCATCCCCATGTCGTCACAAGATCGGGGGGGGGGCAGGTGGGGGCCATCAGGCCGGCAGGGGAGGGAAGTTGGGGCGATCGGGCCTGCAGGGGAGGGCAGTTGGGGGCAACTGGGCCTGTAGGGGAGCAGTTAGGGGGTGATCAGGCTGGAAGGCAGAAGCGGTTAGGGGCAATCAGGCAGGCAGGCAGGTGGGCGGTTAGAAGCCAGCAGTCCTGGATTGTGAGAGGGATGTCCCAGATTGGAGAGGGTGAAGGCTGGGCTGAGGGACACCCTCCCCCGCCCAGTGCACAAATTTCATGCACCAGGCCTCTAGTAGGAAATAAAAAAGAATCTACAGAAAAATTACTGAACTTATTAAGTAAATTTAGCAAGCTGCTATATACAAAGTCAATGTCAAAAACAATTTTATTTTACATCCCAATAAATATTTAGAAAATAAAATTAAAGAAATAATACCATTTGCAAACAAAAGCATCAAAGACAGAATAAATCTAATGAAAGATATTTAAGAACTCTACATATAATATACTGCTGGGAAGAATTTAAAACATATATAAACAGATTCAATATTCAAAACTTAATTTATGTAATCTATCTTATTAACAGCTCAATAAAGAAAAAACACAGGATCAAATTAATTGCTGCAAAAACAAACATTTGACAAAATTCACTTCCTATGTGTATAAAAACACTGAGCAAATTAGAAACAAAGGGGACCTTCCTCATCTTGATAAAAAGCATCTATAAGAAACTATATAGTTAATATCATACTTAATGGTAGAAGACTGAATGCTTTCCCTCTATTTTTTAAAATATATCTTTATTGATTTCAGAGGGGGAGAGGGAAAGAGAGAAACATTAATGATGAGAGAGAATCATTGATTGTCTGCCTCTTGCATGTCTCCTAATGGGGATCAAGCCCACAACCCAGGCATGTGCCCTAGACCAGAATTGAACCTGGGACCCTTCAGTCTGCAGGCTGACGCTCTATCCACTGAGCCAAACCAGCTAGGGCTGAATGCGTTCCCTCTAAATTCAAGGACAAGACAAGGATATTCACTCTTACTGCTCTTGTTCAACATAGTACTAAAAGGGCTAGTTAGCACAATAAGGCAATAAAAAGCACTCAAATTGGAAAGGAAAAAATAAAACTGTCCCCATTTTCAGATGACATAATGATCTACACAGAAAATCCCAAGGAATCTTCACAAAAAGCCAACCTCCTGAAATTAATAAGTGAGCTCAGCAAGGCCACATGATGCAAGATCAACACGCAACTGTATTTCTATAGACCAGAAATGAACAAATAAAAATTAAATTAAAAACAGCATCTCCCTAGCTGGTTTGGCTCAGTGGATAGAGTGTCAGCTTGCAGACTGAAGGGTCCCAGGTTCGATTCTGGTCAAGGGCACATGCCAGGGTTGCGGGCTCGATCCCCAGTAAGGGGCGCTCAGGAGGCAGCTGATCAATGATTCTCTCTCATCATTATTATTTCTACCTCTCTCTCCCTCTTCCTTCCTCTCTGAAATCAATAAAAAACAAACAAACAAAAACAGCATCAATTACTATGACTGAGAATAAAAATATAGTAAGTTGAAGCTCATTAAATATTTCCTATCAAATCACAACACTGAGTGAGTGAAAATGCAAACTACAGGCATGGAAAAGATATTTGCAGTATACATATCCATCAAAGGAATCCTATATAGAATCTATAACATAATCTGGCAAATCACTAAGTAAATGTTTAAATGACTTCCATAAAAAATGAACTAACATGTAAATAAGCTCACAAAAGAGGATGACCAAATTTCTAGTAAATGAATGAAAAGTTGTACAGTATCATCAATAATCTGAGAAATGAAAATCAAAACCATAATCAGATACTACTATACCTCCCTCCCGAAAAGACAGTGAATACAAGTGTTAATACTAATGTGTGTGGAGAAACTGGAATGCTCATACATTATTGAGGAAGTTTAAATTTGTACAACCCCTATGGAAAGCTGTTTGAAAGCAAGTGTCCATTAAATCTGAATAAAGTTAAGACTCTAGGACCTAGCAATTCAGTCCCTGCACATATACCCAACAGAAACAATTGCTTATATCCATCAAAAACATGCCCAAGAATATTCAAAGCAAGATTATTCACAATATCTCCAAACCACAAAGCATGTTAATAATGTGTATCGACGGTGAAATAGATCAATAAATTCTGGTTTTCTATACAATGGAATTCTACATAGCAATGAAAACATACTAATTTTTTCTTAATGCAATGAAATGGATAAGTCTTTGAGACATAATGCTGAACTAACAAACAGACACAAAAGAGGAAATCTTGTAAGGTTCCATATTTGTGACACTCAAGAACAGGCAAAAATAATCAATAATGATTGACATCAGTATATTGGTTACATTTTGAGGGTATTGACAGGGAAGGAGTATAAAATATACTTCTGAAGTACTAAAAATATTCTATATTCTGATCCAAGTGGTCTTTAGAAAGGTTATGTATAGGTAAACTTTAATTTTAGCTGTAAAATTAAGATTTTTGTGTACTTTATGATATATGTTACAATTCAATAGGAAAAAAAATCCCTTACACACTAATCTACATAAATCTATAGTAATTGAAACAATGTAGCATTTGTGTAAGAATACATCAACAGATCAGTGTTCTATGATAAAGAATTCAGAAATAGATTCACAAATATGGAAATTCATATTATACAGTGACATTAACATACCAGTAGGTAACACAAGAACTATTTAACTATGTACTATTGGGACATAAAGTGGTTGTTTGGGAAAAAATTAACTTGAGTGCTTGCTTTACACACCAAATGAATTTTGGATAGATCAAATATTTAAATATAAAAACTAAAACTATATATATAAAGGTAGGGCAAAAGTAGGTTTAAAGTTGTGAGTATATGAAACACAGAGTTTATTATTGTATTATTATTTATTATATTATTTTCCATATAAACAACTATAAACCTACTTTACCCCACCGTGTGTGTGTATGTGTGTGTGTGTGTGTGTGTATAATTATAAACTATCTACACTAATAAAAGAGAAATATGCAAATTGACTGTACCTCCACGACACCCACCAGCCAATCAGGAGTATGCAAATTAACCCAACAAAGATGGCGGGTTAATTTGCATATGCAGGCAAGGAGCGAAGACTGAAGGCTCTGGCCCAAGCAAAGGCTGAAGACTGAAGACTGAAGACTGAAGAGGCTTGGCTTCTTCACTGCAGCCTGAACGAAGGCCTGGGTCCCAGGTGCTGGAGGAAAACTGGTGCCGGCAGCCAGGGGAAGGAAGGCCTATTGCACAAATCTTCATGCAACGGGCCTCTAGTAATATATAAAACTACATATAGTTATATACAGTATACCTACTAGTGGCCCAGTGCACTAAATTTGTGCACATTAAAAGG
Organism: Cnephaeus nilssonii; assembly: GCF_951640355.1. Classification (NCBI taxonomy): domain Eukaryota; kingdom Metazoa; phylum Chordata; class Mammalia; order Chiroptera; family Vespertilionidae; genus Cnephaeus; species Cnephaeus nilssonii. The sequence continues at coordinate 34,654,456 of NC_137084.1, read as the reverse complement.
GAATTAATTAGAGGAAATATTTTAATATTGCTATTTGCCCTTTCTCTATAATAGAAGTGTCAGAGATGAAAGAAAATTAGTAAAATGTATATGAAAATCTTCCTCCTATCAGAGTCTGGGGCACGCCGTGGGACCCAGAGTCAAGTCCCCGCCCACCCGCGTGTGCCTCGAAATCGCGCGAGACCCAGACCCGGCTAGCCTCACCTCCCATTGGGTGAGATCCAGACCTGGCTGGCCCCACCCCCGTCAAGACCTGCTGGGCAGGGGGCACAGCCTCAGGTCCCCCGGCCCAGCACCAGGGTGGGGGCGTGGCCTGAGGTCCCCTGGCCCAGCGCTGGTGTGTGGGGCATGGCCCCCCAGGTCCCCCAGGCTGGCACCAGGGTGGGGGGTGTGCCTTGAGGTCCCCCGTCAAGCCCCAACATGCAGGGGGCATGGCCTGAGGTCCCCCAGCCAGGCGCCGGGGCAGGGGTGCGGCCTCAGGTCCCCTGGCCCAGGGCGAAGGGTGCGGCTTGAATTCTCCCATCAAGCCCCACTGGGCGGGGGGGCGCAGCCTGAGTTCCCCCGTCAAGCCCTGTTGGGCGTGGGGTGCAGCCTGAGGTCCCCCGTCAAGCCTCAGGTCCCCAGCCCTAGCCACACAGCCTCAGGTCCCTGCTGATGGCTCGTTACGGGAACCCCGCCTCCTCTGTGGGTGCAGCCATCTTGTGTTACGGAACCCCGCCTCCGCTGTGGGCGCAGTCATCTTGTGATGGTGTGAGGGTCAATTTGCATATTACCTTTTTATTATATAGGAATACACATTCAGGGTGGGGCAAAAGTAGGTTTATAGTTGCTCATATGGAAAACAATACAATAATACATAAATAAATAATAATATAAGAATAAACTCTTGCCCTAGCCAGTTTGGTTCAGTGGATAGAGTGTTGGCCTGCAGAATGAAGAGTCCTGGGTTTGATTCCGGTCAAGGGCACGTACCTCGGTTGCAGGCTCTAGGGCATGTGCAGGAAGCAACCAATCGATGTTTCTCTCACATCGATATTTCTTTCTGTCTTTCCCTCTCAGTTCCATTCACTCTAAAAATCAATGGAAAAATAGCTTCAGGTGAGGATTTTTGTTAAAATGTTGTAAAACAGATCCTATATAATAAAAGCCTAATATGCAAATTGCTTCCTCGACCAGGAGTTCGACCAGGGGGGTGGGGCCAACAGCGGTGGTGGCAGGTGGCAGGGGGAAAGGAGGTGCCCCGGCCAGCAGCCAGCAGCTCCCAGGGACCCTACCTGTGCATGAATTTCGTGCACTGGGCCTCTAGTATATAATAAAATAATTTTTAAAAAGAATAAACTGTTTTGTGTACTCATAACTGTAAACCTACTTTTGCCCCACCTGTATGTGTATGTGTGTGTGTGTGTATATATGTGTATATACACTGAGTGGCCCAGATTATTATGATCTCTGAACGCATAACAATCTGGCCACTCAGTGTATATCCTATATAATAAAAGGCTAATATGAAAATTGTCCCCTCGACCAGGAGTTCAACCAGCAGGCAGGCCAGCCAACCGCCCATGTCCCCTCCCCCTGGCCAGGCTGGCCGGACCCCACCCATGCACAAATTCATACACCAGGCCTCTAATATATATATATATATATATATATATATATATACACACACACACACACACACACACACACACACACACATATATATGTGTATATATATATATATACACACACACACACACACACACATACACTGAGTGGCCAGATTATTATGCGTTCAGAGATCATAATAATCTGGCCACTCAGTGTATATACATATAATCTTAGGACATATGAACTTGTCCTCCACCTTATATGATATTGTTATCCAGTATCTTAATTCTAGTCAGTATTCCTTCACAAATTGGGCAATATATTTTTAAATGTTATGCAATGTTTGCTTAGAGTTACTGACATATTTATAAATATGTTCATCATTCCTTCATGCTCCTCAGATTTCCATATGGGTTCATTTTCCTTTTGGCTGAGGTACATCCTTTAAAAGGTCCTTTAGTGAATGTTTGTGATCTCATATTTGTATCTGAAGTTTTTAATAATTTCTAACCCATCTACACTAATAAAAGAGAAAGATGCAAATTGACCATCACTCCGCTACGCTACCAGCCAATAGGAGTGAGTATGCAAATTACCCAACAAAGATGGCCATGCCCATAGAGGCCAGGCTGTGGGGGGCCGGATCGGGGACACAAACCTGCAGGGAGGCCGGCACCGCGCTGCCCCAAGCCCCGCCATGGCGGCTCTGGGGCTGTGGGGGGCCGGATTGGGCACAAACCCACAAGGAGGCCGGCACCCAGCAGCTGGGGCTGCGGGGAGCCAGAATGGGGACACAAACCCTCAGGGAGGCCGGCACCCTGCAGCCTCAAGCCCCACCATGGCGGCGCTGGGGCTGCGGGGGGCCAGATCGGGGACACAAACCCACAGGGAGGCCGGCACCCAGCAGCCCCAAGCCCCGCCACCGTGGTGCTGGGGCTGCTGCGGGAGGTGGAGGGGGCAGCTGAGACACAAACCGCAAGAAACCTGTGGAAAGGGAGATAAACTATTATAACTTTATCTCCCTTTCCACAAGTTGAGAAAACTGCCCCTGGTTTATTTAGTGATGTGGCCCACACCTTTCTACAAGCACAGGGTATGTTGTGACCACTCCCAGGAAGGTTTGGTCAGAATACCATCTCCAGGGAATAATGCTACTGTGGCAAATCATCTAAGAGAGGAAACAAGCTTTTGTTGGGTTTATTCTGAAGGTCAGAGAACATGCCTCCCCAACATATGCTGTGTTGTTATATTGATGATCTTGAGCTGCAGATGCTTGAAAAACAGCAAATGCATGCAGAGGCTTTCACTGAAGTCTCCTGATCTGCCTAAAATCTGACCCCCCTAATGGAGCTTAAATGTCATAGGTCCCCTTGACAGGAGAAGTGCCATCAGGCAGAGAAGACTGACTCCTGTCACAGGACAGGAGAGTATAAGTTGACATCACACCCAAACTTTGTTACAAACTATTTCCCCCCACCCCCATTCATCTTTCCTAAATATCATTTACTCTCCTCTAAGAGGCCTACATCTCCTGTCCCCTTTCCCTAGGAAGAAGGTATTTGAATCTGCATTCTAAGCCACCTTGAGGAGTTACTCATTTTTCCCTGGGATCTCCCACATATACACGAGGTACACATGTTAATGAACTTTTGTTTTTCTCTTGGTGATCTGTCTTTCATTACAAGGGCCTCCACTAAGAACTCAGAAAGGTAGAGGAAAACTATTTTTCCTCCTCCATAATTCTATCTCGGGAAATCAAGTCCCCAGCTGAACAATGAGGTTGGCTCAAGTACCAAGCAGTCCTGGCTGATGGGAGGGAAGCTTCTAGGGAGAAATCAATGATATTGGCATCAAAGTGGTATGGAGGGCACATGCATGGTTGCTGGTGGGAGTTTAAAGTGGTTCAACATTTTTGGAGGATGATTTGGCAAATTCGATAGAAATGTTCAAGGTACATCCAAGAGTCTTCTACTAGGAATTGCATCTGCTGAGATAAAGCACGAGTGCATAAGCCCTGCTCAGAACCCAGGATGCTACTGCGGGCTCCCCTTCCACGATAGGAAAACCTGGGAACAACCTGCATTTTTTAGGACAAGGTGGCATCTATACTAATAAAAGGGTAATATGCTAATTAGACTGAACATCTTCCAGACGACCTTCCAGATGTCCTTCCGGATGTCCTTCCCGACAAAGCCATGTTGGCAGGGCCACAGCAGAGGAGGTTAGAGGTGATCAGGCAGGCAGGGGAGAGCAGTTAGGGGGATCAGGCCAGCAGGGGAGAGCAGTTAGGGCAAACAGGCTGTCAGGGGAGAGCAGTTAGGGGGATCAGGCCAGCAGGGGAGAGCAGTTAGGGGATCAGGCTGGCAGGCAGGTGAGCGGTTAGGAGCCAGAGGTACTGAGGGGCCCCAGATTGGAGAGAGTGCAGGCCGAGCTGAGGGGACCCCCTTCCTGTGCACAAATTTCGTGCACCGGGCCTCTAGTATATTTATACATTGTTTAGAATTGTAGTTTATTTTCTCTCAGCACAATGAATATGGTATTCTACTGTCTTCTAGCTACCATCAGATTGCTGTTGAGAAGTCAGAGAGCAATCAGTATTGCTCGATAGGTGATGTGTCTTTGGTCTCTGGATGCTTTAAATATCTTATCTCTTTTCCTTTGGTGCTCTTCAGTTATGTGATGATGTGTCTAGATATGGATTTTGTTTTTATTTATCCTGCTTGGGATTTATTGGAATTCCTGAATTTAAAGATGTGTGTTTTCAACACTTCTGGAAAATTATGTTATTAAGAAGTTGAATATTGTTTTCCTATTTACTTTATTATCTATATTAAATATTTTATTTATATAATTTATACACCATAAAGCTAATTTGTACAAAGTGTTTAGTTCCATGGTTTTTAGTATATTTGGAGTTGTGCACCTTGACTATAGTATAATTTTAAAAGACTTTACCCCCTTCTCCCCCCCACCAAAGAATCCTTGTACCTATTAGCAGTCACTTCCCATTTCTATCCCACCTGTTCCTGTCTAGTCTTAGAAAATCGCTAATTTACTTTCTTTTCCTATAGACCTGCCTATTTGGACGTTTCATATAAAGAGAATCCTACAATATGTGATCATTTGTTAGTGGCTTATTTCGCTTGCCATAATATTTTTTTAATATTTTTATTTATATCAGAGAAGGAAGAGGGAGAGATACAAACATCTATGATGAGAGAGAATCATTGATCGGTTGCCTCCTCCCCCTGCCACTCCCAGCAGGCCTTGTGGCTGCTGATGATATGGTGTCTCTGCTAATCGTGGTGGTGGTGTTTATGTGTGCCAGCCCATGTGACACGCCCATCCAAGAAGATGGCAATGTCTACATCAACACACCTGACAAGGGCTGACCCCCTGTAACTGGGACCTCTGACTTCTGACCCTTTCATCCTGAATTGTGTGTGGTGGCACAGGAAACCTACTCAATAAAGCAACTGAAATACCTCTAAAAAAAGAAAAAAGAATAATGGGAGTCAATTTTCTCACTGTTGGAAAAGGGAGTTATAAATATGGAAACAAGAAAACTAAAATCCAAGGACATTTCCCTAGAACTCATGTAAATATATATATATATATATACATATATATATATATATGTATATATATATATATATGTATATATATATATATATGGAGAGAGAGAGCAATATAGACGTTATGTATAAGTATATAAATATATCACCTATTAAGATTTACTGAGAGAAATAGCACCCCAAAAGTAATGAACATACCTAACTTCCAGATCTTGACTTCTAAAAACCATTCTCCACTAAAAGAAATCATGTCCCTTTGGTGAAATGGCTAATTACAAGCTTTGGCCAAGGAAAATATCAGATGTGTTGGAAACATTTTTTTCAGTGTTAGAAAGTTGCAAATTGCTCATAAAATGATAGAAACGTGTCAAAAGGACATAGAAACTAGTTGAAGGGGCTCTAACTAGCCAAATATGGCATGATTTGATCATCAAAAAATAATGATAATAATGGGTTATAATCCATTTAATAAAATAGGAGTCTGAGCATCTATATACACTGAGTGGCCAGATTATTATGCATTCAGAGATCATAATATATATATATATATATATATATATATATATATATATATATATATGTGTGTGTGTGTGTGTGTGTGTATACACACACACACACACACACACACTGAGTGGCCAGATTATTATTATTATATATATATATCAGTGTGTGTATGTGTATATATATATCAGATCATAATTATATATATATATATATATTAGAGGCCCGGTGCATGAATTTGTTCATGGGTGGGGTCTGGCCAGCCTGGCCAGGGGGAGGGGACATGGGCGGTTGGCTGGCCTGCCTGCTGGTTGAACTCCTGGTCGAGGGGACAATTTGCATATTAGCCTTTTATTATATAGGCTATACACTGAGTGGCCAGATTATTATGCGTTCAGAGATCATAATAATCTGGCCACTCAAGAGTATATTTTTTTTTAAAAATTAATGAATAAAGTGAAAGTTTGGTAAGACACAGTATAGTTACATGGTATCATAGTCACTCCCCACAAATTATTAATCACACACACCCAAATAGATTGATTTTACATGGAAAAGCATGTCAGACACCACCTTAATCAAGTGATCTTACTTTTCATCAGCAATATGGTAACAAATTGAAATGATTCATGATGTATAGAATGCAATCAGAACACAGCTTAAGCACTGTGGTGTGCCTGCCAAAGATGGGTAGCTTGTATCTAACCATGAGGAAGCAAGCAGATCTCTATTAGTTAGCTATTGCTGTGTAAAAAATTACCCCCAAACTTTGAGGATTAAAATAGCATTTATTAGGGTAAAGGGAATCAAATATATGGTGATGGAAGGAGATTTGACTTTGGATGGTAAACCCACAATACAATATATAGATGATGTGTTATAGAATTATATACCTGAATTTGATTAGCTAATGCCGCCCTCCCTCCCAATAAATGCAATTTAAAAATTAAAAAAGTAGCAGTATTTATTATCTTTCACAGTTTCTGTGGCTCAGGAATTTGGGATCAGCTTGGATGGGCAGCTCTGGCTTATGTTCCTGAGGTTGCAGGAAAGCCCACTTTCAAAGTGGCTTACCCTCATGGCTGGCAAGTTGACGTGGCTGCTAATGAAGTCCTTTAGCTTTATCTCCACGTGGGCTTCTCTACAAGGCTATTTGAGTGTCGTCATGATGCAATGGCTGGCTTCCCCCAGTACGAGCAAAGAGATGAAGGCAGAAGCTGCAGTGTCTTTTATGACCTAGCCTCTAGACACATACTGTCACTTCTTCACTAGTCTCCTGGCCACATCACTTCTGGTTCAGAGTGGGAGGGGACTACACCGAAGGGTGTGAATACCAGAAGAAGAGAATCACTGCCGGCCATCTTGGAGTTTAGCTACCACAAACCCCAATTAAGGGACAAAATTGCTGACCTGTGATTTTCCAAAGCATTAAAATCACGAAAGTTAAGCAAATGCTGACGTACTGACTCATATTAAAGGTGACTAAAGAGACATAACTAAATACAACACATAATTTGGGACTGGATCCTTTGCTATAAAGGCCACTATTAGGTAATTGAGGAAACCTGAATGAGGTTAGAGGCTCAAAGGTCAGTGTTAATTTCCTAATTTAAATGGCTGTACAAGGCAGTACAGGCACACCTCACTTTATTGTGCTTTGCTTTATTGCGCTTCACAGATGTTGTGTTTTTTACAAATTGAAGGTGAGACCCTCCACCAGCAGAAAGATTCTGACTTGCTCTGTTGGGACACTCGCTGTATTGAGGTGGTCTGGAACCAAACCTGCAATTTCTCCAAGGTATGCATGTATACTGGAATTTTCTTGTTTGAAGGAAAGACACAATAAAAATTTGGGAGTGATAGGGTATCGTGTCTCAACTGCCTCTCATTTTTTCTGAATATTTGAGATTGTTGAAAGAAAAACACACGTAGCTTTAAACCCAAAGAAATAATTTAACTACTTAAAAACACAGATGCTTAGGGGTTTTGATATTACAATTCCTTAACCCACATTATTTTAACGGGCCTTCTTTTAAAAAGTCACAGTACGTTAAACTTGAGAAACACAGAAAAAGCCAAAGGAAATATCTATAGCATTTTGGGATGTAGCTTTCTGGTCCTTGTTCTGTGCATACATGTATATTCACATATCCTTTTTAAAAACAAATTATAAATATGATATCCTATTGTGTCTTTATCATAAACCTTTCCTTAGGTCAATAATGCTCTTCTACAATCAATGTAAAGAGAGACCACTTACCGCTTTCATACATCAAGTCAACAATGAGGCTGAGGTCCAGGACAAGGCTTGCCTGCCTCCAAAGCCTGTATCTTTTCTCCCTGTACCAACTCCACTCCCTGCCCCAAGCAGGAACACACGAACACACACACACACCACAAATTTTTTTTTTTTAACCACCAAAATGTACCAACAATGACAACAACGCTTGCCAGCTCTGCAGCTTTTCCTAGTTCCCGGCACCTGTTCATATCCATAGCTCCAGGATCTTCCAAAGAGGTATGTTATGTTTTAATGTGCCACCTTCATCCTCAGGTCATTTACATAGCAAATAGCGGTGACAGTCTCCCTTTCAGAATATTCTTTCCAGGAGGCTTATTTAAAAGAGTGCTGCCTGGTTTGCTCCTGACCCCTCCTTAAGTGATGATGGGATACATCAATGTATGAGTCAGTCCACCAATATTTGAATATCCACTGTGCACAAGATTCTGCATCTAAGAACTCTTAGGAGTGCAAAGATATGCATGCTCATTCCTTTCCAGGAAGCACCCTGAAATTCAGCTAGGGAGAGAAGATAAATATCCATACAACAATACATAGTAGCCCCAGGTGGTCTTGTGCTCAGTGTGGGAGTCAGAGAAGTACAATGGGCTTTCATTACCAGAAAGACTTCATCGAGAAGGAGCTCAGCCCCCAAAGATGCAAGGGATGTGCATGGAGCAAGTATTTCTGGCAAATGAATGGTATTAATAAAGATTCAGACACAGGAATGTTTTAGACATGTGTGGTGGATGGTGAAGAGATGTGTGGTTAGATGACAAAGGAGAAAGATGGGTAAGAAGTCAGGTCAGAAACCGATTGTGGAGAGATTCGAATGCCATATCCAGAACAAATTTTATTAAATGGGAAGCGACTGATTTCGATGAGAGCCAGGCCCTAAGTGGGGAATGAGGATGTAAAGCAGTGGTTCTCAACCTTTCTAATGCCGCAACCCTTTAATACAGTTCTTCATGGTGTGGTGACCCCCAACCATAAAATTATTTTCGTTGCTACTTCATAACTGTAATTTTGCTACTTTACAGCAGCAGTTCTCAACCTGTGGGTCGCGACCCACACGTTGAGAACCGCTAGCAGGGTCGCCTAAGACCATCGGAAAACACAGATATTTACATTACGATTCATAACAGTAGCAAAATTACAGTTATGAAGTAGCGACGAAAATAATTTTATGGTTGGGGGTCATCACAACATGAGGAACTGTATTAAAGGGTCGCGGCATTAGAAAGGTTGAGAACCATTGATGTAGAGCCTTTCTGCAGACAGCTCCCCAAAGGCAACTGGTAGGGAAGTGAAGGGGAAGATGGGATGGTGGCCCCTAAAGGGTCAATTAAAGTTTTTAATATCTTTAGGCAAGCTGTGCATACCTGAAGGCTGAAGAGAGTGGTAGTGGAGAGAAAGATGGGACATGATGGAGAGAGAGAATAATGAGCAAAGCAAGTTCTCCAGGGAGGTAAAGGGCCATAGAATCTGGAACACATGTTGCTGGAGAAGTTGGGGGGGTGCCATTGAGAAGGAGGGACATCGCATACTATGATATGGGAGAGACAGAAACCAGCCTGAGTATAGAGATGGAATGGTTTTGAAGCAGAGAGAGGGGTAAGACATGTGTTGCTCCAGGCTAGGTGTAGGCTCAGTGGGTTCTGGACAGCAGGCAAGGAGAGGTCTGGTCTGGAGAGTGATGTGATTATTTAAAATGAGGTTGAAAGGTGAAGGGATTGAGAAGAACTAATTGGTAGTTTCAAAAGAGGCACAGGGATATAAGAGAAAGCACAGGAAATATAGTCAACGATGTTGTGGTGACTATCTAGGGCGCCAGGTGGGCACTTGAGTTATTAGAGGGAACACTATACAAAGTATATGAATGTCTATCTGCTGGGATGTACATCTGAAACTAATACAAAATAGTGTTGAATGCAAACTGTAATACAAAAATAAAATACGACGAAGTTGATGGCTCGGGATAGATGGAAAAGCAGGAAGCCTGATGAGGGACAGATTTCCAAAGGCAAATCCAAGCCCAGAGCCCCAGGATTAGTGACCTTTTCCTGTGTGAGTTGAGGCTCTCCTTGGGGTGGATGCATTCCTCCAGCCCTTGATTTTTTCTTTTCCCATGGACTTGGAATTCTCCGGAGCTAGGATTACCTAGGTTCTCTGGCAGCACTGTCCAGAAATTTCTGTGATGACATCAATGTTCTCTATTTTCACTTCCCAACATGGTAGCCACTGGCTACATGGTGGCTTCTGATCACCTGAAATGTGGCTAGCATACCCGAGGAACTGACTTTTAAATTTTTATGTAATAATCATTAATGTACATAGACACACATGAATAATGGTCCCCTCATTGGACAGAGCAGCTATTGAATGACCCCTTTCTCCTTAGTGAAGAAGGAGATGAGACCTTGCACAGGAGTGGAGGAATGCAATGGGCCAGGCAGAGATTTGGCCTTTTACTAAGAGGTACTAGTTCTCTCAGTGACAACTCTGGTTGATCCTCCCAACAATAAGCTTGTAGTTTCAGAAACTTCACATTCTCTCCGTTTTGCTCATGATAAGCACACTCATACAGATAAATTATTTTGGAGAATGATTTTTTTTTCACGACTAAATTCTGAGTGTTTTCTTACCGTAGTGACAGTCCTGTCCTTAAATCCATACACCTGGGAAGCCGAGTGAGCCCCCCCCAAGTCTTCTTGATGAGGAAGTGTGGGAACACAGGAGGCTCTTTACTCAGGCCAAAGTAGCTTCTGTGCTTCTTTTGCGGTCACAGGGAGGACGTCTGGAGTCCTAGGAGTAGCTCTGGCTTAGTATCAGTGAGACCTTGATTCAAACTTTGGTCCTTGAGGAAGTTGTCCAATCATTTCAACTCCACACCTGTAAAATGGAAAGAATGATACTTACTTAAATAAGCTGTTGCCTGTGTTGTTACTTATAATTATATTTATATTTATGCCACACTGTTTGCCAGCTAATGTGCTAGGTTCTGGATGTAAAATGGTAGGCAAAGGAGGTATGATTCTTGTTCCACTAGCTTATTTCACTAGCACATGTTCTGGTGCGGGAAGGTAGGCATTAACCAAGTAATCACAGACATATATACTATGTATTATATACTATATCTTTATAATATAATTATGTTACATAACATTTCAGTCTGTGACAGGTCCAGGAAGGGAGAGTAGAGGTGATTTTTTAAATGTCTGCAGATCTTGTGACACTTTCCCTCCAAAAGTTAGAATCTAATTCCCCTCACTTCTAACAAAGAGAACAGGGCGAACGTAATGCTATGTGGCTTCTGAGGCTAGTTCAGAGAAAGAATAAGGCTGTCCCCCTCCCTCTCCCCTTCTCAATGCTTGGCTTTGAATCCAAGTGACCATGTTGTGAAGAAGCCCAAGCCCAGGAAATATGAAGAGGTCCACGTACAAAGAAACAGGGTCCTGTGGCCACCACCACCACCAACTTGCCAGCCCTAGGAGTGAACGGTCTTGAAGTGGGAACTCCAGTCCCAGTCAAACCTTCAGGTACCTGCATTCCTGGCTGACATCTGACTACAATCTCAGGAGAGACCGACCACGAGCCAGAACCACCTGACCCACAGAAATCATGAGAGATAATACATGATTATTACTAAGACATTAAGCTTGGGAGATATTTGTTATCCAGCATTAGATAACTAGTACAACAGAAAACCATGTGTTAAAGTCTGAGGATCAGGAAGAAAACTCACTGGATGAAATAACATTTGAGCTAATAACAGGACAAGAGGAAGGAGTTAGACAAAGAGGAGGGAAAAGTATTCCAAGGAGCTATGCTAACACAGACAAGGGCCCTGTGGGCAGATGATAAATTTGAGGAACTAAAATTTATCCTGTGGGCTAGGAACACCCAGTTGAAAGGGAGAGATGCAAGATGCCTGAAAAGGTAGGGAGAGGTTGGCTCATGCAGGCCCTTAGATTAACTTTTCCTATATAGAGTAGACCACTCTGGAAGGGTATTCAGCAGGTAGGGATATATCAAGCCTGACATCTGGGTTTCTGGTGCTTTCCCCAGATATGGAAAACACCTGACAAGGATCATATTCACAATGGAAGATCATAGTTTTGGACAGGTAGCTTGACATAATTTTTGAGATACCCAGGTTATATATTGGCAAGCAGGGAATTAGAAATATGTGTCTGGAGTTCGAAGGAGAGCTATGGATTGCATGTGCATGTCTGAAAGACAACAGCAAACAAATGGTAATCGGAACCAATGGAGTCAAATAGCTGGGATCATCTGGAGACTGGACAGCAATCGAGAACAGAAGAAAACCTGGGGTCCAGAACTGTAATATTTAACATCTAGCTAGAGGGAAATGGGTCAGCAAAGGAAAACGAGAGTGAGCAGCCAGAGAAGAAGGAAAACGAAAAGATTATGCCAGGAAGAGAGGGAGAATGTTTCAGGGAGGTGATGGTCAACAATGTTGAACGATCCAAGATAGGTTGGATGAAAGGCCCATTGAGCTAGCTATTCTGAGTCATGAAGGCTGGAGGGACACCTGTTTTGATAAAGTAAGTGGTGGAGGCAGAAGACCAATTGGAGAGGGTCGAGGAATAGTGGGAGGCAAAGAAATGGAGGTAATGAGGTCAATTCCTTTCAAAAGTTTATCTGTGAAAGGGAGGAGCAAGGACAGTAGCTAGGGATGAGGTTAAAGCGATAGGTTATTTGTTATTTTTAAGATGGGAAAGAGACTTCTGTATGTTTAAATGCTAATGAAGAGGATCCAGTATAGAGTGATGTTGAAGATCTAGATGAGAGGAAATAATGTATACTAAAAGACTGTGAAAATGTGAGAGGGGATAGGATTCAGAAGCAGGTCAAGCCCTGGGCACATGGGAGGCATGGCAGCTCTCTGCAAGATTTATTTCTAATGTTTAAAAATTGTGAAGTATAACAGATATGTAGAAAAAAGTGCCTGAAACAAACATGTAGCTTAAAGAATCATTATGGTGGACACCATGCAGCCAGAGAAAAATGTAACATTGCCAGCACTCCAGAAGCCCCCACTCACTTTTCCCTTCCTTGTCACAACACTCTATCCCTACTGATAACCACCACCCCAGATTTATCGGTAATTTCTTCATGTTCTTCTATCTAGTTTTTCCCCTTCATTCTAGATTTGCCACCTAAGTATACATCCCTAAATAATGCTGTTAAATTTTACTTATTTTTAAACTTGATATAAACACAACTATACTACATGGATTCTTTTATTTAATGCTTCTTTCACTCGATATTATATTTTTAGGATTCATCCATGTTGCTGTATAAAGTTATACTTCCTTCATTTTCAACACTGTATATAGTATTCCATTGTGTGATTATATCACAATTCATTTTTTCCTTGCTACCATGAGTGGACATTTGGTTTTCTTCTTGTTGGGAGTTATTATAAAAATGCCACAGACTGGGGGAAGGTCAATTGGGGAAAAAAAAAAAAAGGAGACATATGTACTACTATTTGTAATACTTTAAACAATAAAAAAAAGGAAAAAAAATAAAAATGCCACAGAGAATATTCTTGTATGTGTGTCCTGGTGCGCATGTACCCGAGTTTCTCTTGGCTGCATTCCTAAGAGGAACTTCTGGGTCATAGGGTATGCTTATCTTCAACATCACTAGCTAATACCAAACTTTTCCAAAGTGGTCGTACCAATTACCCTCCTTATAAGAAAAGGTGCTCAACTTCATTAGAAATGAGACAGATTGTATCATTATTATTAACAGATCTTGTCCTACAAATCATTATCTTCCTGAGCCTGGTGCTTCTTTAGGGTAAGTTCTAACCCAGCAATTTTCAACCCCTTTCATCTCATGACACACATAAACTAATGACTAAAATTCTGTGGCACACCCAAAAATATACTTTTTGCCTATCTAACAAAAAAATAGGTATAATTTTGATTCATCCACACCAGACAGCTATTGTTGTTTGTGTTGGCTGTTGTCATTTTTTTTTTATTTGGATTATTTATAAGAGTAAAGAGGCCAGTGCCTCTGCTTAGTCAGGTATTGCATGTTTTAAAAATTCTTGCAGCACACTGGTTGAAAATCACTGTTCTAACCCACCAGCTCTCCTTTCTACCTTAAGGCCCACTCAGAGTTTCCATCTCAATGAGTTACCATTAAGTGGATCACTGTGTCTCTAATGTGTTACAAGTTAGTTTCTTCCTTGGTAATACTTGGGGGTAACAAACTGCTTTGTATCATAAGTGACACAAATCAATTGTTACATCTCAGGGTCCGCTGCCACCTTGGCAGATAGTTGATCTTTAGCATTCTGTATAGTACTATATTTGGGCTGTTGAATGGAAGGTTAAGAGCATACAATTTGGAGCTGGACTGCCTGGATTTGAATCCTCACTCACAAGAGTTATTCCTATGTATGTGTAGGTCCTGAGCAGTGTATACTTAGCTGAATGAGACCCAATCCATTTTCTAGTGGCTCAGATATGGGGGCATCATCCCAGTACACTGGTACAAGTAGTGTGTCTGGTGCAAGGAGCTTTGAGGGTCCTAGGGAGGAGTGTAATCTAATTGAACAGTCTTCCTGGAAAAAAAACAAAACAAAACAACGCATGCAGATGGGAGGAATTGGAGAAAATTCTGGTCAGGAAGTCACAGTACATCACGAAGAGCTTTGAATCCCAGGCCAAGGAATTTTTCTGTAATTCAGTAAGGAATGGGAGACCTTGTATTGCCAGGTGGCTGTGAGATAGGAACTAGATTCTGAAAGGCACCCAGGTGCACTGGGCCAACAAATAGTGGTTTAGAACCCTATTGTTTGGCTGCCGCTACCATCAGACTCTATCAGGTGCTTTTGTAAGATGAGAATAGTTGGAGAGATATGTCTAGGGCAGTTTTAATGCCAAATTAATTGTGTTTTTACACGTTTCCAAAAACCAGTGCTAAGGTGGCTAGGGTCATTATTGTGAACCTCATTATATTACCTTATTATTTCATACAAACTAGAAATATAATGCATTAGTACCTGACCATGGTGGTGGATACTACACAGATTAGAACATTGAATAGGAATACAGGTACATGCAAATGAGTACAAGTAAAATGGAAAATTTAAGGTGGGTTGTATCAGTGTCAACATCCTAATTGTGATTTTGAAAGACATTACCACTGGGGAGAACTGGGCAAAGTGAACTATTTCTCGGTGTTGTTATTTTTTACAATTGCATGCTAATTAATTTTCTTAACAAAAATTTCAATGAAAATATGTACTAGTAAAATTTATGTTTTGTAGAATGAGAGTCACATACCCCTTCTTCTAGTTATCTACATATAGGGGATTCCTGAGGCACATAAATTAGACACCATTATATCCCTTCAGGCACCAACTGGAAAGAAGAGGAAAGTGCTTAGAAGGGATGAGGCCACCAGTACCGGAACTGCTTTGATCTAAGTGAAGCTGCCGATTACAATTACCTCGAATTTTTGACAATTCTGTCACAGTGAGCCAACTTGACCCAGCTGTTTTCTGATTTACCCACTGGGTCTACTATGTCACTTTTGGGTCCTTACCTCCAAAGGTAGGATTACAATAATTCTGCGGAGGGGGCAGGAATGGGGAGGAGGGGCTCAATGGGTGGGGGGAGGGGACATTTCTAATACTTTCAACAATAAAGATAAATTTAAAAAATAAAAATCACGATACAAAAATATAATTCTTATTATGGAAGTGAAGCTTACCTACCAAAAAAAAACACACAAAAATATGATGTGAAGTTTCCTGACATAGCATTTTATAATTTAAGGAGTTTTTAACCGGAACCATTACTTTAGAAAAAGTACAGCCCATAGCCATGAGTGCACTTGATTTCTTGAGTGGCTTGGAGAAGACCGTGCTAACAGGGCCAGGGTTACGATGAACTTTGTCATGATCATTTCTCTGTTATGCTACAGGTTTCCTTTCCCAACAGTAGGGCCAACTTGGACTTGAAAGAGAGCCTGGAACTTTTATAAAGTGAAAGAAAAGAGAGGAAGAAATGGCAGGCTGGGAATCCGGCCCCGGGAAGGCATCCACCGCGCCGAAGGACAACCACCTTAATTTCCAGAAGGGAAATTTCACTTCTCCGGACTTGCAGATTTCCACGAGTCCAGGCGCTCTCTCGGCGGCCGCCCGAGCTCCGGTGGGAAACTGAGGCAGGGCTGACGCGGCGCGCGCAGCTCAGCCCGGCGCTCGCCCCAAGGAGCGAACCCAGGCTTCCAGAGCTCTCCGCGCGGACGCACACTCCGCCGGCCGCCCTCCGCCGGCCGCCCGCCCCGCCCAGCTCGGGACAAAGCCCGGAGCCCGCGCCGGGAGGCGGCAGGGCGGCTCCCGCGCGCGCCACGCTCCCCCGTGGGCGCGCGACTCCGCCCCGTCGCCCCTCGGAGGGGGGAGCCCGCGCCCCAACAGTGAGGCGGCCCCGCCAGGCCCGCCCCGAATCCCCATGACGTCACCGGCGGCGGCAGGCCCCGCCTTCGGCCCCGGGCGGCAGGCCGCATGACGTCACCGAGGCCCCACCCCTCCGGAGCGAGTTCGGTCCTGGCGTTCATTTCATTCCTGTCCTCATTCCGAACATTCTTAGCATCGCTCGCGCCGCTCCTCGCCGCCCGAGCCGAGCCGAGCCTCTGCAGCCGCCGCCGCGGCCCCGCCGCCCGCCGCGGGCGCCCACCAAGCACTTTGCAGACTCGCTTCCACCCTGTGGGCCAGTCCGCGCGGCGGGGCCCGGGCCCGGGGCGGCCGCGTCCAGGGACAGGCCATGCAGTGAAGCCCCCCCACCCCGTCCACCTTTGCCCGGAGCCGCGGGCAGCGGACCAGTGCGCCCAGACGGCCCCGGGGCAGGAGCGGTGCTAAGGAGGGGTGGGGTGGTCCAGCCCGGGGACCAGGAGCCGGGGAGGGAGCCGGGCACCGAGCTGAGGGCGGGAGACGCGGCACCGAAGTTTGCCTCGGACTCACCGGGCGCGGCGGCGGCTCCCTTCGCGAGGTAAGTTGGCGCGCGGGGCTGATGCTGGGTGCGAGGGGAGCCCGGGACGCCGCAGGGCGGGTGGCCAGTGGCCCGTCCCTTTCCGGCTGCTCTTTCACTCCCGGCTCTGCTTTGTGTGAGACGGACGGGCGAGCGGGCACGCGGAGGGCCGGGCCGGGCCCCCTCGCCCGCCTTCCCGCGCCCCTTCCAAGGTGAGCTGCCCGGCGCCGCCGCGCGAGTTGCCGGGACGCCAAGTTGGGCCGCGCGCTGCGGAGCCCGCGCGGCAACAGGCAACAGGCGGCCCCCGCTGGCGGCCCTGGAGGCGCCGGGCCGGCCGCGCCGCGCCCCCCGCGCCCCCCTCTCCCGCCCGCACGCGCACACACGCACATACCCTCACATCCTCGGGCCGTTTTCACGTTTTTTTTCCCCCCCGGAGAAGTCAGAAGTTCGAGGGAGCGCGGGCGGGGAGAGCCGCCTTGGGAGCCCGAAGCCAGTCCGACCCCCCTCCCCCCCACCACCTCCAGACAGCCTCCCGGGCCGCCCCCCAGTCGTCGGGGCCCCCAGAGGCCGGCCCAGGGTCTGCGCCGACTTGTGCTGCTGGCGGGGGTTTCGCTCCTTCTTCTCAAAGATGAAAGCAGGCACGGCCGTCTTTGCCGCTTCTCCGGGACTGTTGCTGCCGCCGCTCCTTCATTGCACATTCAAGTGGAAAATTTTCAGGAGTCAGCAGAAACATTGTGTCCAAAAAAGACTGAGTCGCAGTTACCACCAAATCCTGGAGGAGACTCTCCCTGGAAAACTTCCCTTCGGTAGGAAATACTGGGGGATTTGTTTGTTTATTGGAAGAGAAATGATCCCCAGGAGGGAAGAAAATCAGGGTGTACTTCTAGTCTTTGTTCGTGGCAGCAACACTTGTTTTCAAAAGTCCAGAGGCCCGCTTTAAAGAAAGTGCAACTTCTGTGAGTTTCCTTTTTTAAAAGAATATTTAAAAAAAACACACACAAAAAAAACGGAGGCAACATTTTAAATGAGTTGAAAACAATAGAGGGCTCACACCTCCCTATTCTCCTCCCAGGAAAGAAATAAAATCCAGATCACAATTTTCCTTGCGTTCAAATTCTTTCTTTTTAAAGATTTATTTAAAGTTGAATGGTGTCACTGGATAAAAATATTTGGGAAACAATGAAATACCAGCCACCAGCATTTCTCAGAAGGCTTGTTAACTTCTCAGAGGCAAGTGGCTGCCTGTGATTTGTAGAAATGAAAATTGACCTCAGTAAGCACTGGAAACTTAGAGACAGATGATGTTGCAGGAGCGGGTAATGTAAAAAGGCCATGTTTTAAAAACAGTGCCTTGGAGGAAGCCCAGGTCCTGGGAACAGAAAGGTCTGCAAAACCTATCAGGTATGAAAATAGTGTAAAAAAATCAGAATGCTACAGATATGGCAAAGGAGCAGAACACGATCAGTTCAGGACAACCACACGCTTCCTCCTCCTCCCTACCTTTCACTAGGATCGTTTCTGGAAGTTGAGGTGGCCTGATCATGTGTGGTGTGCTGGGTGCCTGCAGGTGGTTACCTGAGTAGACAGATCCCTTCAGGAAGACCGGATCTCCCTGCATTGTCAGTGCGGGGAGTGGGTTCCTTTTCTGAGTCTGCCATGGACCTTGCTCGTGCCTTATCCATGGGGGGTGGGGGGGTTCCTCTGCTAGGGTACTCTGGAGGCAGTGGTTGGGAACAGCCCTCAGGTTGTGCCCAGTGCTTCTCCACCCTTTCACAATTGGGTTTGTGCCCTTCTGTAAATAGGATCTTTGGGCCCACTCACATTTGAATGCTTATACGGGGCCAGCCTTAGATCCAACTTTGGTAAGAATCTTTCCTCTTTAGAAGGAAACGGTAGAACTAATTACAGAGTGACTCAGGAAAGACAAATGGATTAGTTGAACCTTTGTCAACATCGAGGTTTTGAATTGTTGATAATTTTTTTCGGGGAAAGGCTTATTTTTCTAATCTCACTATTTCCATAAATGGTCACAGATATTTTTGTTTAGCGTTTCTTTGTATGTGCAACTCTGTTGAACTCTCAGGTTTCAGGTTTTAAACAGAGTTTACAATTCTTTTATTTGTTATTGGTATAAAAAAAATGAACTGATAAGCAGTATCCATTACTGGTTCTTGCTGTTGGTATGAAAGTGCCAAGGTGGACCATTTTATTTTTACTTAAATGATAAGTATTATTTGATCCACAGTTTTAGGGGGAATACTAGAATATCTTTTCTTTCCTTTTTTTTTTTTTTTTTACAACTTTGAAACAAAGCCAGTATGACACTTTGCCCTGACATTGAGAGGAAAAAATATATTATAGGTAAGAACCTTTGTTTAGAGTCCTCCTCTGTGTGATCTTTTGTAAGGTAGCAAATAGAACTCCAGAGAATATGCCTGAGAGATTATTAGAGATTTTTTTTTCTTTCCCCAAAACATAAACCAGGACTCACCATGACATATACTTAATGAAATTTAATTTAAAGAGGAGGGCAACCTAGCTTAGTTTAAGCCAGATTGAAATGAATTTCTCACCGAGAGGTGCTTTCTTGCATTGTAGTACAATGTGTGTCTGCTCCGCAGTAGTGAACTAATTAAACATAAGGGAGAGTTGGGGTGGGGGTACAGCCTGGGGGAAGCCAGCTTTCTCCTCTGTTCCCCTTTTCTCTACCCCTCTTTTGCTTTATACAGCATGAATTCTGTATCCATACACTCACTTTGGGGACTGGCATCCCCTTTTATTTAGAAAAAGGACAAGCAGGTCATAAGGAAAACCAATGTTCTATGTTTTTGTTGCTTGCACTTCAATTATTTATAAACAATTTTGAATTTCGCTGGCTCTGACAAAACAGAACAGCAAGTATAAGAGGGCATTTCTTAATGGGGAAATTTGGAAAGGATATACTTGCAGTGTTCTGTCATCTGTGTCTAGATCATATTTATTGTCACATTTCAGTAAAAAAGTGTGTACAGGGACAGTTAGAGAATGTAGGTCCCAAATGTTATTTATATAAGTCTTTGAAGAAATGAGCTGTGCCATTAACAATATTTTAACATTTGTTGCTTCAGAAATGGATTGATATCTCTCATACACAGGGGTTGTAAAAGACCTGCAATCTGTGGGATTACTCTTCTCTAATCTCATGTGTTATTACATGTTAATTGTGAGCATAATTATACTGCCTGCAAATGAAAATTGTTGTGTTTTATCACTCAGAAGGTTGGTGCAAATAACTGCATGTATGTTCTAGTGTACATAAGATGACCATGTTTACACACAGATAGCGGGCAGATAACACTTTTGAAGCTTGTATTTTAGGCACCTAGTCTTGTTTCTAATAAAGAGATTGCAAAAGGAAAAAAAAAATTGCTCAGTGAAAGCTATGCTTCGAGGTTGGTTCTCTTTAGTGGTAAAATTTTGGGGGCCAGTTTTCTCCTAAGACTGTAGAATGCTGGCCAGAGCAAGTGTCCAAGCTTTCTTTGTAGAACCATAGGGAAATCAGAGCCCACCTATCTGTTGATAAATTCGGGCATGACAGTGTCACCCTTAGAGTTCAGTGACTGGAACAGCAGAGTACTGATGTTCTACTTCTGAACTCAGTAAGAAAAGTATATTGTAAGCTTTTTTGCCCTTCGACAAACTTAGACTTTGCTGCTGAGCTCGTGTGGACTCACCGATGCCTGGAATAATCTTTTATAGCTGTGTGGTGCTTGTTCTTTTTTCTTTTTATCTGTTGGAGACACAGATTACCCTGTGGCATTTAAATTAGATCCCAATCATGTTTGAACAGTATCAGTGATGTATTTTATTCTTCCGTATTCACAAAGGTGATAATATCAAGTAATTCAGGTTCATGCTAAGCACTTACCGTTTCAGGGTTGGGCTTTTTGGCAAATACCTAGTTAGGGACCCCTCCCCCCCCCCCCCCCCCCCCCCGCCTTGTATTATGATTACTGGGTTTTTCTGAAATCTGGGAGGTTTGGGGCCTTCCCTATTCTGGAGACGTTTTTGGAATGCTAGAATATTTGGACCTAAATATCTGGAGTGTTTTTGTGCGGGTTTTTATGTTGTTTTATTTCAAAGCTGTTAACTGTTGAAGAGTCCTTAATCTGTAACATACTCATCACAAGCTTCTTTGACCTTATCCCATATTTACACTCACTGTTGAAATTCAGCCATTTCTTCAGATACATTTGGACTGCGTAGTGGTGCAGAATAAGAGAATTTCAAAATATTGAAATATGTATTTTTTATTTTAATCAAAGCAAACGGGTGTGCTGAAGCGTAGGTTTTCAGGATGGTTTTCCTCAAAGGGTGGCTCACTCTCAGCTCTTAAGTTCTTTTGTTCACTGACTTTTTGCATGGTTGGGAGGATTCTCAAAAAAATAGTTTCCATAGTCTGGGAGTCCTGGCTAACTGTGAAACCACTGGTCTCTCTTCTGATTGGATTGGGCGGGGGTTTGTTCTAAGAGGCTGTCTTTTCTGCTTTTGTGGCAGACCAAAGGAAGGCTCCATGCTGGCTGTATTATGGGCCCCTCTTTCCTCCCCCTGTTTTTTAAAAAAATCAATATTTACTACCCTGATGCCGTGCTTTCTGCCTTTTTTTCCCCACATTAGTTTAAAAACTAATTAATTAAAGCTCTGTCCTAGGATTTCATTAGTAGTTTTAGTTTAAGGGACAGGGTCCAACACTGGAAAATGGGTTTCAAAGAAAAATCCAGCTTATTGATGAATAAGTTAAGTCACTGTTGTCTCCAGTGGGAAATCTCTGGTTGCTTTTAGGCATCTGACAGGTTTAGATGTATGTGTTAAGTGACTGAAACACTATTGACTGGGAATATACAACAATGACGAGTGCTGTTGTTTTTACTGATATATAAACTGAAAAACTGCTGCTAATGGTGGGAAATGTTAATTATGTGAGAACATATTGAACTTATATTCTCTGGCATGAACTTTTAAAAAAAATGCATGAACTGCACTGCTTTTTTTTATAGGCACAGCTTTCTAATTATCATAATTCAGTTCAGCTCAGCTCTTGGACAGAGTTCAAGTGCAATCTCAATTTAACTTGAAAGGAGTTGTGTGTTTTTTTAAAACTGAGAATGTTTAAGAAAATTTGAAATGTTCATCCAAGAATGTTGTCTGCTTAGGTGTGGGAGATTTGGGGGATGAAACGAGTGCCTTTCTGTAATAGTTAACTAGATCTGAGTATTAGGAAAGACTCTGTCTATTTTCTTTCTTTCTTTTCTTCCTTTTTTTTTTTTTTTAGCTTTGCACCTACCCAAACCTGCATCTTGTGCGTTTTTGCATAACCAGATGTTATGTGTTCTGAGCTCTCTTTGGAAACCAGTGTCTTTTCCCTAATAGATAGTAAACTAAGAAATGAATATTTTATTACTATGAAGGATATCATCTCTGCAAAGATAGAACCTTTTTTAGAGAGAGTAGAAAGTAGAAAGAAAGGCAGAAATCTTATGAATTCATTTGACAGAGTCACCATTAATCTTTTATACCAACCAAGCCTTTAGAAGCTGATCTCCTTATCTGGCGTCTTTACACTTTGACTTGATGGCATTTTGTAAAGGGAGTCGTCTTTGTCAGCATTCATTCCAGTGTCCAATGTCCTTTAGATTTCCTATGATCTTATTGTCTTTTCAAAGAAAAAAAAAAGTTAATGAAGCCCAGGCCCCAAATCCTCTGTGGAATCGATTTTAAGTGGAAGAAAGAACAACTTCAGCTGGACCTTCCTACTCTCCGACTCTCTCGTCTGGCCTCACTTCTACTGCTAGAATGCAAAGGGAGCCCGCGGAAACCAAATGACTTCATTTGCTCTGGCACTTCAGAGCCGAATTCACTTCCATGGTGGTGAAATAAAAGGAGCCAAGTGTTTTAAATAGCCACTCCCCAAGGCCCGCCCGCCCCAGTGTTTTGAGAAAAGCTCATTGTCTGCTTGCAGCCCTAGCCGGGAGCCTGCCTGCCTCGCCCTCCCCCACCAGGCAGCTCCAGTTCTGAAGTTGACATCTGGTTTTCTCTCTCTGTTCACCTGATGTGTACCCATTCACGCGCCCACATGAAGTGTGCCCGTGTGTGTCTGCAGGGAACACCTATTTTTGACATTGAATGTGTGTGTGTGTTTCAAATCTCTCCTGGGATAGGGGGAGGCCCAGAATTAATAGCACAAAATAAAATGTAAACACAGTAGCCGCCCTGCATGCCGCTGCTGCTGGGCTTCTGTCCGATGGTGCTTTCTGGGTAGGCGTGCCTATTGTTGCAGCAGCAACAGGCGGCAGAAGTTGGGGCACCATATGGCGGATGTGGGCCTCAGATAAGCTGTCTGGTAATTTAGCTTATCAATAGCATTTTGATATGCTTCATTTTCAGATCACCCATCACCATGGCTGGGGGTGTCCTGGGGGCCAGCTGATTCCAAAAACTATTGAAGCCATTGTGAGCGATGCTTCCTTTGGTGGAATCTCTTTCAACCCTTTCTCCCTCTCTGCCTTTTCATCTGAAAGCCTTTGGGAGACAATGGTGGTTAGAGTGGGAAAGAGCACTGTCAGCTGAGGGAACCATCAGTCCCTAGCCCCCAGCCCTGTCTTGAAATCTGGGACACTTAGAAGAACTCATCTGGTATTTTCATTGAGTGGAAAACAGTAAACAAACTACTTAGTAGCATTTCATACTGGTAGAGCTGAGAAATTCCCATAATTCAAAATTTGCTTTTGTTTTACATTCTGGAGAGATAAGGCTGATATTGTTCTTATTTTGATAAAAGGTTTCTAGTTTTGTTGTGCATTAAAAATATGTCCCTCATTTTCTTTTACCTTTGAATTTTGTCTTAATCATAAAATGTAAAAATGATTAGCATCTACGTAACTGGATATCAGAGGATGTGTTATCTGTGATTTGGAGGCAAGAGTCAGCTTCCTTCCTGACTAGGGATTGTTAAACATGGAAATGTTTCTAGAAACCTCTACTGAGAGGCCAGGTGAAGCTGAAGCAAAACTAAAATCTGTTCCACTATGAATTGAAGGAGGGGGACAGGTGGGTGACAACTCTTGGTTAAGTTGCCAGAGCCAACTCAGATTTTTTGCACATAGTAGGTGGCTCTGTGGAAATTTGATGATGTACATGACCATGTGCTTATCAGCCATGTGAATCTCGTTCAGCAAATATTGGATGTCCTTGGTATGTGCCAGGCACTGGAGGAGCCAGGGTAAGACTGTCTGCCCCTTTCCCAGCCCACCCTCCCTGCACATTGTCTCTCTACTTAACAGGCCCCTCACCTTTCCCAGATTTTGACTTGGGTTCAGTAATTGACAGTACATGGATCCTTTTACATGGCGAATTCAGGATGGTTCTGACTCAAACCCAGGGCAGCCTCGTTCTGCTCCTGCCCCTGGATCCTCTGCCACACCAGTGGTTCCCACCTGACCCTGTGCTTGGCAGCCACCACGGAGCTCTCTACAGCCTGGCCATTACCCCTGGAGACTTAGGAGGGCTGTGGGAGTCACAATGTTTCCGGTTTTCTAAGAACCTATTGTGGTGTTCACCTCTGATTGGGAATCATTGCTCTAGGTACTCTAATTTTTTTGTTAATCCTCACCCAAGGATGTTTTCCATTTATTTTTTTTAGAGAGTGAAAGGGGTGGGGAAATACAGAGAGAGAAGCATCAATGTGAGGGAGACACATCAATTGGTTCTTCCCCCCCACCCATCCCCCACCCAGCACCCGCCCAGACTGGAGCCAGGGATTGAGCCTGCAACCCAGGTACGTGCCCTTGACTGGAATTGAACTCTCGATCCTTCAGTTTGAGGGCCAATGCTCTATCCATTGAGCCAGACTGGTTAGGGTGATACTCTTAATTTTTATCCTTAGATTGAATCAGACAAAATGTGGCCATCCCTCTATCTCTGAGTTGGGATTTTCCTCCCCCCTATATTTGTGAGGCAATGTACCAAAGAACATATACTGAATCTTTTGTTTTTATTTATTTATTTATTTTTAATTCACCTTTATTGTTGAAAGTATTACAGATGTTCCCCCCCTTTTGTTTTTTTTGGGGGGGCAGAGGGGACAAGAAGAGATTAACCAAATAATTTATATGCATACCTATACTGAATGTTTATGGAATTCACAAAGATGTTCTTGGTTGATTTTAAAGATACAACTGCACAAAAATAAGGTTGCAACTGCGAGAAGCAATAAAATGAGTAGAGCCACCTTCTTTGTGCTCAGCTTTCATCTGTTGCCCCTTGGGAGTGTAGCAGTTGTTTCCAGATGTGATAATAGAGGCCTGTGTCAGGCTTGCTGGGAAAGGGTTTAAAGACTAATTCTTACCTGGCTGCTTGCAGAGGTGTTTTTATTTTTTGAGGAGTGGGGATGCTGCCTGAGCTGCTCGCTGAGCTCCTCAGACGGTATCCCTTGACACTGCAGAGTGAGGTGGTAGGATGGGCGATCCTGACAGCAGCCCAGAGACGAACCCGCTGCTGATAAACCATATGTGGCTTTTCGTTCTTTTTAATCTGTTCCCTCCACCTTTGGGTTCCTTGAAATCCAGATGCTCCCAGTTCTGCATAGAACTGCTACTTGACCCTGGACATTTAAACACTTACAGGTGCTACTGTGTGCCAGGGTTTTGGTGATCAGTAAAAGATGGCCAATGAATGGTGATCAGTAAAATTTACAGGAAGGGAAACAGGCATGTAAAGAGATCATCACAGTCCAGTGGGGAAACAGTGTATCCCATGTTCCATGAGTTCCAAGATGCAAACTTTTCCTGTATTTGAACATACCCTTCAATTCTGACTGGCCAGGCCATGGTCACCATCCATGACGTGGTTGCACACGCTCATCAAAGCCTGTAGAACAAATGCAGAATGCTTTTGTCACAGGGGGCGGTAGTGTGTGGAACAGCATGGATATTTGTCTCTTTGAGAAGTTGTTTTAGGTATATCTTACCCAGTTTATTTTGCTTATACTTTACTCCTTATGTCTGCACAAGATTGACATACTTAAAAGGTTTCAGTATGCATAAAATAGGATTTCTGAGTGATACAGAAATATATATTTTGTTTGTTTATTTGTTAATCCTCACCTGAGGATATTTTTCCATTGATTTTCAGAAAGAGTGGAAGGGCAGGGGAGAGACAAAGAGAGAGAAACATCAATGTGAGAGAGACACATTGATAGGTTGCCACCACACGTGCCCTGACCAGGGCCAGGCATCGAACCTGCAACCGATGTATGTGCCCTTGACCAGAATCAAACCCGAGACCCTTCAGTCTGCAGGCCAACGTTCTATCCACTGAGCCAAACCGGGTAGGATGCAACAATATTTTTTTCAAAATTAAGTTTTATTGATTTTAGAGAGAGAGGAAGGGAGAGGGACAGAGAGATAGAAACATCCATGAGAGAGAAACATCATTGATGGGCTATCTCCTGCACATCCCCTACTGGAGATGGAGCTAGCAACCCGGATATATGCCTTGACTGGGAATTGAACAGTTACCTCTTGGTTCATGGGTCGAAGCTCAACCACTGAGCCATGCCGGCTGGGCACCTTATTTGGATTCTTAGCTCAGCCACTCACTAGTTCTGTGGCCTTGGTCAAATTACATTGGACCTCCTTTCTCGAACTTAATTTGTTCCGGAAGGTTGTTTGAGAAGTGATTTGCTCGAAAACTGAATCATTTTTTCCCCCATTAGAATTATGTAAATTGAATTAATCCATCCCAGACCCCCAAATGATTCCCCTGCTTAACTTTTCTTATATACAATACATGTCTAATATACTGTTTATAAATAAACCCTTCTTTTCTTAAATTTATCAAACCACCCCATACTAGCCTTAAACAAATTTTTCATATATCACTGCCTCAGAAATGCTACCAGCTTACTGCTTTTTCTTGATCCAATCAAAACAGTTTTTCTACCTATTCAAGTGCCTGTGATTGTTGTTTTGTGAGCACTTTCACACCCTTAGCAACATTAACACTCTTTATGTTTTAAAATTGTGCTAATCATCAATTTCACCAGCATTAAAAGCATTCTCTCCTTTGTTTGTTGCCTGAGGGACACTTTCTGTCATGCTGAGGTATCATCATGAAAGGGTTGTCAGGTTGAAAACTGAGACATTTTTTTTCTGTGGACAACTTGGTTGAGAACTGAATTGTTCGAGATGGGAGACTTTCGAGAAACGAGGTTTGACGGTACCTCCTCTCTCAGCCTCAGTGTCCCCATTTGGAAATCCTGATAGAATGCCTCCTGTATGCCTGACATTTAGTAAGTGTTCAGTAAATGATAAATTCAAATGTTATCTTGCCTACCACATCTTCACAGATTTCCTGCCAGGTCAGCCTGGACAGGGATTCTTGAGGAACACCCAGGGCTGAGGCGGAGTTACTTAGGAGAACCGGACTTCTGGTCTCAGGCAAATGGACTGAAATCCAGGGGAGGCTGGTGCATCCCATAAAATCCTGGACCATTAATCGCTTTGAACCACACTTCCCCTGTTGATAAAGTGGAGGAAATCCATCAGTAAATACATCATATTTGAGGTCATTCTTTGCCAAATGGTAGTACGAATCAAATGGAAATGCTTCTGAAAAAGTGAGTTTGATGTACCTTCATCCACGCAAAAGGAAACTCTTTTCTTAGGTTCTTACTTAGGAACCGTGCTCCTAACTTTGGGATTGGGTTCTAAAAGCTCTTCTCTAAGGTGGTTGAAAGGAACACTTCACAGAGATACTGTGCTTAGAGCCCTGGGCCTGCTGGCCACACCCTTGATGAGTTCCTTTCTGCTGGTGGTGTGAGGGCATTAAGCTTCAGGTGGGAGAGAGAACCAGGGGCAGAGAGGAACCACCCCCTACCTTTAGAGAGAGTGGAAGGGAGGGGGAGAGACAGAGAGAAACATCCATGTGAGAGATACACATCGATTGGTTGCCTCCCACAGGCACCCCGACAAGGGTCAGGGATCAAGCCTGCAACCAAGGTACATGCCCTTGACCAGAATGGAACCCGAGACCCTTCAGTCTGCGGGGCGAAACTCTTATCTATCCACTGAGCCAAACGGGCTATGGCTCCTGCAACTGCTTAATACCCGCTTCGTGCAAGCTGCTGCTTAATTTGTGCCCTCGGTTTTGTCATCTGGAAAATGGGGATGACGTTATCTATCTAGAAGAGTTGTGGTAAAGTTTAGTTAAAAGCTAGCTCAGTGTGGCTGCTATTAAAACCCCCAGTCAGCCTGCCTCCTCCAAGTAGGTACTCCAAGCTCAGGAATTAAGTCTTTGCTTTGCCACTCCCAGCAGGCTCTTTGCTTTGGGTCTTAAACATAATTTACATAATAATTAACACTTTTATGTGAATGGTAGCCCAGCCTTTTGCCAATGTATTTGCATATGTAAGAGCATGTTTGTTAATCTAAGATGAGTGTCTGCTTGGGTTAGTACCCTGGGTAGAGTCGTAGAGACCTACTTTTTCACTCAGAAGCCTTAAGCGGCCTGTCTGCTCAGATCCCCAGCTACACTTCAGTGTGGGTCAGCGTCCCCTCCTTTGTCGACCTGGGCCACTCCCTGCTATTGCTTTGAGTAGTTAAGATTGTTTTGTGTGAGCCAGGGCCGGAGAACACATCTATTGTCTCTTAACACAGTATGTAGAACTAATGTGGTTTCCCAGTCTTTTAAGTTAAAAATTACTTGAGGGATGAGTGGACTTGTTGGGGACAGGGGTTTTTTAGAGGCAGCTAGCTGACTGTTGAAGAAGGGAGAAAGGTTGATTTAAAAAACAGTTGGTTCACAAACTTGTGAATCTACTAAAAGCTATTGAATTGTATACAGCATGCTCTCAAAAAACAACAGCTATGACGTTTTGTTCAGAGTTGTTTCCTTAAAACACTGATGAGATGCTGTAAGAACTTAACTCTTATTTATGTAAATTAGCTTATGATAAAATTGGTTTTGTTATGTCTTTTCACTTAACGTCTTGAAACATGTCAACCATATTAACTGAGGACTTACTGTACTTGAAAAGGGTGGGTAAGTTATAATTTCACAGGGAAAACAGAACAGTCAATCTAGTTATCATGGAACCGCGTTGACTGTGCTCACCAGCACTTCTCACACTCACGTGACATTTGTTTCATTCAAAGTGGCCATCTAAGACTTTGCATTTGTACTAGTTTACTGGTTTTAGTGAGGATCCGAAAGATATATGTAAAATGGAAGCTTATTTTTCTTTATAAAGAATGGTTCTAATGGTGTGGAATGACTCCCTCCTTAATGATAGATGTTGACTGTGCTAACCGCCCATGTAGCTTATACTTTAAACAGCCCAAGAACTAAAGTCATGAAGAAGAAACTAGGAGATCATGAGGCCACAAGTCAACTATTGACTCTGATTTGTACACTGATTTAAGATGGGGAAAAAAGAAACTCAGAGTCAGGTTAATTTATATCTCACGCTTCCGGCTGCGCTCGGCCCAGTTTTTTCTTAATTTCAACTTGGTCTTTCTGGTTCCTGTGTCCTCCCACCAGATGCTGTCTCCCTCATAATGTCTGTTTGTGGCAGTTTTTATCCATTTGCATTTTCGAAAGGGTTGTCCTTTACTGTTCCTTGTGGCTGTGTAAAGGCTTGCCTGCGACAGGCCTGGCTTATGCTTCTTGTCTTGGCGTAATCCTTAATAATTAGCGCCCCCTTTTACTCTCAAATGTCCGGTGGACGGTAAACTACATGGTCATTCTACTAATAGGAAACTGTTGAGGAAACTGGCTGGCTCCCTTTAATTAAGCAGAATGGAGAGAAAATCCGGGCAGGAGGCCTTTGTAGTGCCCTGGTGTTGAGCTCTTGACAGTATTATTCTTGAAGGAGTGTCCCATGCTGTTGTGAGCCTGGAGCTACAATAGAAGGGAATTTCAGGGAACAACTTGTCCTATAAATATGTGCTAGTTTCAACCAAAGTGTTTAGAATCCTCAGCTATTCTGAGGATCAATTCCTAACGTATGAAAAAAAATTTTTTTTCTCATCATTCATAGGAATGATTCAGCATTGGTTCATTTCCTTTTTGACTAGCAAAGTAATTTAGGAAGCTTTTCCCAGTGGAATTTTGAAAGGTTTGTAATTGAAATTTGGGGCATTTCTGATGATGTTGAACTTGTGGTCTCAGTGCTCTTGACAGTCTTTGGTTTCAAACTCGCTTATCTGCGTTCTTCGGGAGACTGCGTAAAGATGTCCGACGGTGTGCCTGAATACATATGGCATGGGAAATGGAGTGGGATTTTAGGAATTAAAGAAATTTTATTACTTTGCCTAGATCTAAACGTAATTGTAACAGCACTCCTCAGCTCCAGGTGGATCTCTTGATACCACTGTGTACTGAGTTATTTTATCCATGGTTTAAGCAGTAACTTGGGAAAGTGTTGCTGAAACAGTGGCGTCTAGGCTTTGCTGTTGTGCGCCTGGAGAACTGTTTCCTTGTTGGGGCAGTTCATTTGGGAGAAGGCCTTTGAAAGTCCTCTAGGGACTAGGATCTAGGTCCTCCACTTCCAACTGTGGGGAAGAAAGGCTGTTGGACAGCCCCTGATATTGGCTTTCCCTGGGACTTTGGGCAAATTGCTTGAAAATCGTTGGTTTCCCTTTCTGGGAAGATGATACTGGGCCATCTGCCCCTCTAGCCTGTTTTTGAGCTGAGCTTTAGATTAAAGAGATAAAATGTGAGTGCCTTAGGCAGAAAAGTCTAGGAGAATTACCTTGTTATCTGAGTCATCCCATCCACCACCCTGCACTCTCCTCCCCAAACTAGATTGTGTGGAGGAGGTGCAAGTCTTCTGAGTTCACGCTATAACTCTTCTTTTAGTTGCACTAATTCCTTGGGCCACTCTGGGAGAATTTGGATAAGAAAGGAAGGCTCATAGGTCAGATTCTGCCTTATGCCCATTCTTCAGCATTACCTTTTTTTGGAACCTAAGAGCTCCATTTTTAGTTGAAGAAAGTGAAGCTCAGAGAGGTTTAGTAATCTGCCCCAGGTCCCACAGCCTATGTGACAGGGCCAAATTTAAAGCCAGTTCCTAGATTGTGTGTGACTTCACAGCTGCCAGGCTAACAGAAGTCTGTTTATTAAGTCACTTCGGTTTTATTGTGTCATTGAATGGATTTAAGATTGATTATGACATTGAAACAAAGGTAGATTTCCCCTCACTTGGAGTATCTGTCCAGAAAAGGCCAAGTACACAAAAGTACACAAAGCACAAAAAGCACAGAGTATTTTGTGTTCTTGGTGACCCATTTTACTCTATCTTCAGAACAAACATGTGGCTAAGGTTCTAAAATGCTGGGCGTGACTCAGTCAAGCTTTTCCCACCCTAGTCATTCATCCTCCTGAGAAGGGGCAAGATTCACCTTTCCCTTTTGGTTTCAGATGTCAGAGGCTGTAATACCCTTCACCTCTCAGACTGGTTGTACTGGCCATTGAAAATGTGAGGGTTGGGTTGATCCAGACTGCTCTATAGGGTGTGTGTGTGTGTGTGTGTGTGTGTGTGTGTGGTGTGTGTGTGTGTGGTGTGTGTGTGTGTGTGTGTGTGTGTGTATGTGTATGTGTAGGGGTTGGGGGCTGTTGTGGTTTTGAAGCTTGGAACTGGACCTACCAGTTTATCTGGTTTTTCTTTGGAATGTGCTCTGTTGGCAGGCTGTCAGAATAAGTTAGCCCCCTCTACCACCAGGAAGGTTTGGATATGGAAATGACTCATGCTGGGGGTAGGGTTTAGGCATATGACCTTGACTTCACTCCGTGACAGTGGGAGTGCTAGGGAACCTAAGAGATGGAGTGAATTTCTGTCCTTGACACCCACGTGACTTGGGCTCTGTCTTAGGCTGTGATATGTGATGGGCAGTGGTAGGGGCACCCGGTAGAAAGGAGTTAACTGCTTCCTCAGAGCCCTTAATAATCAGGCCTCTAAAAAAAGGCATTAAGGGCTTTGAAATGGGATTGCTAATGGGGTTGCTATCCATCTTTGACATCTTGGTGGTTGGTGTTTAGTGGAAGGGAGTGGACTGGTTGATACTGTCTTTTCTTCTCTTCACCCAGCTCTGGTCACTCTGGGACTTGTGCCTGTGTATTTCCCTCCTTCTCAGGACATGTCCCTTTCTTAGACTTTCTCCACTGACTTTCTGCTATTGGCCATTTTGGTGTTGACCTAATTTTGTATAGTTCTCTAGTGCTTGATATGTTTAGTAAAGCAGCCTAAAAGCATGGCTTTGAAGTCAGACCTGAGTTCCACTTATTGGCTGTGATAGCAGGTAAAATATTTAATCTCTTTAGGACTCCATTTCCTCATCTGAAAAATGAAGGAAATAATAATAATACCTCCTGAGTGTGAGTTTAAAGTGAAATATGATGAAATATGGTAAATGGCCCACAGTGAGTATCTCCATTTGTTCCCCCAACCCATTTTGAAGTCTCCTGCTTCCTCTGCCCTTTGTTTCTCCATCCAAGATCCTGAGTGTTTGTCCCAGCTAGACTGCACTAGCCTGACAGGAGCTCATTTATTTGCTTTTTTCCAATCTTTCTCCTTTGGGTTCCATTTTAAGCTGGATTTCTTGCTCTGTTATTTTTCTCCCCTTTTCTTCAGACCATTTTTGCCTTCATGTTTTTACACACACACTTGCACGCATGCCCTCCACTTTTCATGCTTTCTCCTCCGCTCTTATCACTTTGAGATTTTAGAGCCTGCCTCTGCAGCTCCCCGAGTTTCACCAAAAATGGTCATCCCTAAAGCAGCACTTCTCAACCCTGCTCTCTTTAACACTGGAGAGCATTGACTCTTTTGGATTGTGGAGTCACCAGCCCTCTTAAAAGTTGCTACTGTTTTGAAAAGACAGAACTCATTCTGATTCTCATTATGCTCATGAATTCGTGGAGTCACCCACATTCCACCCACTTGTCTGTTTGTCCTTGAGGATCTTCTCTAATTTTTCTGAACCTCAGTATCCTTACCTGTAAAATGGACATAGCAGTGCTTTCCTTGTGGGTTATAGCAAGGGTTAACTGAGGGCCAGCACATGCCCGGCAGAGAGTAAGTGTCCCATAAACGTTAGCTGCTGATGTGATTATGATTGCGATTACCGTCCCCCAGCAGCCATGAATTTGAGTGCCGAATGCCTCTTCCCATAGCATCTTTCTCTCTCTTTGAAGGAGGGGGACAGGATTGCTGTCTACTTTTAATTTAAGGTTTTCAAAAGTTTTATTATGGAAAAATTCAGCACAGTAGAGGGTAATGAGCCCCCATGGGACCACCATCACTTAGCAGTAGTCATAAGGTCATGGCCATTATTGTTTCTTCTAACCCCCCATCTCCTCTCTCAAATATAATACCATCTATAATTTTTTTTGGTACGTATTTTTAAAAATATGATTCTTTAAAAAAACAACAACCACCAAGTACAATATCATAGGAACATTTTAATAATTCTTCAATATCAAATACCTAGTTGCTGTTAAACTTTCCTGGATTGTCTCAAATGTTTTCCCACAGTTGGTTTGTTCAATTCAGGTTCCAAACAAGATCAACAGGTTATATTTGGTTAATATGTTTCTTAAAAATCTTTTAAGGCCTCTC
The DNA here is from genome assembly GCF_951640355.1 of Cnephaeus nilssonii. Lineage (NCBI taxonomy): Eukaryota > Metazoa > Chordata > Mammalia > Chiroptera > Vespertilionidae > Cnephaeus > Cnephaeus nilssonii. Next base: position 34,620,838 of record NC_137084.1, on the reverse strand, counting down.
CTCTGCCTTTTTTTTTTTCTTTCTTTCTTGCAGTTGATTTGTTATTGAAAAAGCCTCATTGTTTCTCTTGTGGCGTTTTCCTCATTTTGAATTTTGCAGTTGCATTCCCATGTCCTGGTTATCATGTTCTATCTTCTGTATTTCCTATAAATGGGGATTTAGATCTAGAAGCTTGGTCTGATTCAGGTTAAATTTTTTATTTTTTGGACAGGAATATTTTATAACTAGTATTCCATCAGGAGGCTCCTGATGTGTAGTTGTCTCATCTTTGTGATATTAGCAATCATTGATTTATGATTTCTGCCTATGTCTATTATTTCATATGCGTCACTGGTAATATTCCAATTCTCTCATTCCTTTTTCATTTATTAGCTAGAATACTCTTTTATTATTTTTTTCCACTTGATAATTCGTTTTTTGAAGCCTCACAGGTTTGTACAGATAATTAAAATGAAAGAGGCTAGGCTACATTTGAGGAAAAGAAGAGGCTAAGGCTCATTAAGCTTGTGCTTGGTCTTAATCCTTGCCATAGTTCTGGTGGTAGATATTTCTACGATCTCTTATTTTCCAGGTAAGGCTGGAGGAGAGAAGTGGCTTGTTCAAGATTATAGGTCAGAGATCCTGTTTCTTCCAACTTTGGTCCATCCTAGTGGTCACTAGAGATGAGAGCCAAAAGCTGCACAAAGATGAGGCCCTTCCAAAGTGTGCAGCCTGGTCTTACTAGTAGCCTTAAGCCATGGCAAGAGTCGTCCCACTTCTCTGCCACCAGATACCATGCTCCCACAGCCAGCTCTCCTCTTTAGCACTTCTGGGTGTTCAAGTACCTGGGTTTATCAGTAGGTTAAGCTAAAGTAGGATCCACTGTCTTATTCACTACTGTCCCCAGGATCAAGCACCATGATGAATGAATCATACTGTGATTGACTATTACATTGCTGCCTCCTAAATGATGTCCCTCTCTCAATATTTATGCTTGGAGATAAGTACTTAATGGTGGATATTAAATAAAAAAGAGGAGCGGGGAAGGGATAAAGAACAGATACATTAACTAAAAGGGGGAAATTAATACCAGAATTTCAGAGCAGAGCAGCACTGCAATAAAGAATTTCTTGAGGGGGCTCTGTGCTCGGCAGTTCCTCAAGTCTAGGAGAAGATAAGAGCCTAAGGCTCCCTCCAGAAAAAATAAGTGACCTTTACTCAGCAGCTGGGAGTGACCTTCACTACAGACCAACTGGCTGCCTGGATCCAACTATGGAATCTTTTGTCAGTTTTAAAGTAAGATCAGATGCTCTTTTGTAGGCTGCCTCTTCCCTTGAGCTGATGGGTACCTGAAGCCTATGGTTTGATTCTCACTCTCACCTCATTACAAAAAGATGAGTGTGTGTGGCAGTGGATTATGTGGACGGAGTAAACTTCAGATAGAAATTGGAAATAAGGGATCTGGCTTGCCTCAATAGGGGCGGGGGGGGGGGGGGCGGGGGGGGCGGGAAGTGGGGAGAAAGACCATAAAACCAGAATCATACTTAAAGGTATATTGTTGAGAAATCCAAAGTGTAAAATCCATGACCTGCCATTTTTACATCAACATTAAAAAGAAAGATGCATTTTAACAAAAAGTTTGATATTCAGAACAGAATAAAAATACATGCTTTATAAATACATGAATATCCATGCGTACTTTTACAGTGATAGCTCCTGGGAGAATGAGACCTTTTAAAATGCCACTTTCATCCCAGCTGCCTCTTTCCTACCTATTGGTGGTACCAGGGGTCTTAAGAGAGCTTCTGTGGCCAAAGTCACATTCGTCCTAGCCTCCCTGATAGCCTATAGCTGATAATGAAAATGTGATGCATCTTCTGCCTTAGCTTTGATGCTTTTTCATTAATTTACTTCTGGTAGTAAACGGCAGGTTTTCCACTTCAATCCCATCAGCCATTTCTGTCACCTTATCTAAAAGGTCTTTGTTGTAACTGCAACCCAGGAAGAGGTGGTTGGCCGAGACCAGAGAGAGGAACAGCAGCTGGTCCAGGTGGCTGCCGCCATGGGGAGGGTCGCAAGTGTGGGGCAGGTGGCACAGGATGAATTCTAAGCGGGCCTTCCGTTGCTTTTTGCTCTCCAAGGAAGCCAGGGAGTGGAACAGCTAGGTACCTACCGTACTCCTGAAACCCGCTCCCCTGCTGCTGCGGTGGCCTCGCCACCCATCATGGTGCCCTCTGCCGCCAAGGACCAGACCTGCTCCTAGAATACTCTTTTTTTTTCTTTATTGATTAAGGTATTACATATGTGTCCTTATTTCCTCATTGGTTCCCCTCACCCCCCCCCCCCCCCCACTCATGCCTTCTTTTAGAGAGACTTTTTCTCATCAATTATTTGGTTAACCTGGTGTATAGTTTATACAGGAAAGGCAGGTTTCTGTTTTTGTTTTTTTAGTATCCTTATACAATCATAGGTTTTAAATGATTGGATGCTTTTGAATCCATTGTAGTTACTTTTTAAAAAATACATTTTTTGTTGTTGATAGTATTACAGGTATCACCCGTTCTCCCCCTCCACACCCCTCCTTCCCAGTCTCTACCCATCCCCCCAGGTCTTCACTATCTGATTTCCTGTGTCCATGGCTATGCATATAAGTATATAAGTTCTTTGTTTTATCTCTTCTCGTCTCCTCAGCCACACATCAAGGCATCATCAGTTACTCTCTTCATTGATGCTCAGTTGGTACCATCTTTGGCCAATGGGAGTTTCTTTAGTTGACTCATGTGTCCTTTTGATGTGACCCTGCTAGTTTTTGATAGCTTACTTGCTATCCAGTCTCTTCTTATATGTTCTTGGACTTAAAATGGATCATTTCTGTAGAATTTTGGTTTATTTTAGTGGGAAATGGTATTTCAGGGCTACAATATGGTGCTAGGGTCTCTGCTCCCCATCCCCCAACTATGTCAACTTGTTGATCCATGGTAAAAAAAAGTTTCCTTGCACACTTGTCTCATGCTGGCCCCGTTGACTCTCATTTGCCACTTCCATGCCTGTGCTTGTCCTCTTATCATTTTCTCTGTTAAGAAAAAGGCCAAATTGAAGAATTCCCCATGGACAGTTCATGGTTTGACTCTCACCTCAAAGGCCAAAGCTCATGATAACTTAGGCTTCACAGAAGATTTTAGTGATGTTTGGTCTACCCTTTGTTTAAATAACTAGAAGGTGAGAAATTTCTTATTACCTCTCAGAGCCATTCAGACTACAGACTGTAATTTGATAATATTCTTTGGGGTAGTTTGCACACATCTGTTTGAGTAAATACTTAACTGTTATACCTTCCTCTCCTGAAGTGTTTAAAATCGAGTATATTTAATTTTTGAGTCATTTGAAGAATTTATCACTAACACATTATTTTTATTAGCTAATTTAAAAAAATATATTTTTATTGGTTTTAGAGAGGAAGAGAGAGGGAGAGAGAGATAGAAATATTGATTGGTTGCCTACTGCACGTCTCCCACTGGGGATCGAGCCCACAACACAGACATGTGCTCTGACTGGAAGCAAATCGTGATCTTCTGGTTCATAGGTTGACCCTCAACAACTGAGCCACTGTGGTCGGGCAGCTAAATTTTTTTTTAAAGGTTTATAGTTTCATTTGTGTAGTGGAGTCTTACATGAAACACAGCTGTTATGCTGTTGTGGGTATACAATAAAAAGCCTGTAAGTCTAAAATGAGTATTTTTTGTTTAACAGGTCTGCTATTAGACTTATTTTTAGTAATTCCTGTCTTTGCTTCTTGGATATTGTTTTATGCCCATGTTGGTGCATCACAGAATATGCACTTAGGCAAAACCCAAACAACAGCAACAATGAAAAACTCATTTTAAAGATAAGCTGCTGTAATACTTTCTTCAGAGGTCCTGTTCAGGCCTGGAGTTTCCACTTCAGTAATACTTTTTGTTGTTGGTGGTGGTGGTGAAACAAAGCCCTATGCATTCAAAGTCACAGTACAGCCTCACAACAGAATGAGTGAATAGTCCTGAAGTTATCATCATTAATGACATCCCTGAGAAGTTAATTAGTGTCCTGAACTGTGAAATTTTGCGCCCCTCCCAAGGCCCTTAGGCTTAAAAAAATTTTTTTTTTTTTTTAAGGCGGTTAGCTTCTTTTAATGGTTCCTCTGTATTAAGGAAAGTACAGTATTTTTGGGGTTTATTCCCTCCCTTTTCCTTGGTGGGCACAGAGAGGGTGAGGAGCCTGTAATTCATAGGCTGGCCTCTGTGCCCCGAGGTAAACTTGATTTCACAAAGGGAATTTTCATTGTGGTCCTGTGGCTCCCTAGCAGAGTGGAGGCTTCAGGAGGCATGTGGTAAAAGCTACCAAGGAAAAGGCTGGACTGGAGCCACTGACGTCATGTCAGTAAATTAGTTGAGGAGCCCAGCCTAGCAGCGCCTGCCAGCCAGCCCTGCACTTTGGCCCTGCCTGGTCAACTGTTCTCATTGCTTCCTCCACCCCCGCCCCCCAACCAGCCTACATTTTTTGTTTTCTTTACCCCCTTTCCCTCTGTGCCACTGGGCTTGTGTTGAAACCTGTCAACACTTTGAAAGTCCCCCCCACCCCCACCCCCGACCCCCGGAACTGGGCCTGTGCCGAATGTCCTATATTGAGGGGGGTGGGAAAGACCCAAGGATCAGCTTGATGAGGGAGGATTGAAAACTTTTCCCCCCCTCACTTCTCGTTGATGAATGAATTCACGGGGACATCAGCTCCTGACTTTGTACTCTTAGAGAGCTTTGCTCTTCAGGACTCTGTGTGTGTGTGTATGTATTCGTGCGAGCATGTGGGTGTGGAGAGGGGAGAACAGTGGTCTGAAGGTGAGTGAAAATAACCGAATTGCAGTCTTCCTTAGAGGATGAGTTAAGAGAATGGGTTCCACTGCGAGCCCTTTATTGTCCATTACTCATTAGCGGGTTAACCCTCACTCTCTCTGGCTTGCAGATGTAACAGTTAAACCTGGAGCTACATACTTCTTTACATCTTGGGTATTTAGAGTCACAACCCCAGATGCTCCTGAATTAAAATATTGCCGTGCTAAATCTATTTTTACATCTAGGGGAATGACATCTAAAAATAAACCTTATCCCACCTGTTATCCACTGTTGGGAAGTTTGGACGCTGTCAAGTCACAGCCCACGGATTAGGCTTTTGCTCATGGCTTCCCATGTGATAGTCACATTCCACTCTTCCTGCCCCTGGTGTGATGTTTTCATTGTTTCATTAACTCTTGTCCTCCTGTTTATTGTGCTTGTGACTGTTCATTTGCAAATAAGAGTGAAGCACAGGTTCAGATTGGTTGTGAAGTTCTTGAGCTGTCGGGTCAGAAACATATTAAAAGCAGTATCTTATCCATGAATCATTAGATGAGTCAGTTCCTGAAACCACTACAAGCCTCATAGTTCTTGGCTACAAGCAAAAGCAGGAAATCCAGGCTTCAATAACTTCCTTTCCCAGTGTTGGCTCTAGTCTCGTTGGTGGTTAGGTTCTGCTGCCTGCATTTGTAAGCCGTAGGAAGATGTATGTCTGAGGAACAAAGGCACTCGAGTCAATTTACTGAAACTGGTTATAATTTGTGGTCTTGATCTGAATGTCAGGCTACACTGGCATGCCCTGCTCTGCTGCGCAGCCCTGCACGACTCAGCCAGGGAAGGTGGCAGGCTGCGTCTGCCGAAAGGCTCCAGCAAACGCATGGCAACGTTTCAAGGAGCTTTAGTGTTCCAGTGAATCCTCAAACTTGTGGGCAGGCAAGCTGACATTAGGCAGAGAGCTCTGGAGTCCATATGTATAGCTAAAGTGTCAACTCCTTTTGTTTTGTTCACCCAGTTGAGAAACAGAGAGAAAGGAAGAGAGGGAGGGGAGGAAGGAGGGAAGGAGAGAGGAGAGAATACAAGCTTGTGCCAGCCGCCTGAGCTCTGGTCTGTCTCTTGCTCACAGTTTATTTCCTTATACACAGGGTCTTTGTCAGGGTGGGGGGCCGGGGGGGTTCCTTTTGCAGTGTTTCAGGCTGTTCTTACCAACTTCAAAATCAATTTGATAACTGTCCTATTAAATATTTTTAAAAGTAAGGGAGAAACATGAAGTGGTTGTCTCCTAATGGAATGGGTCTGTTGCAACTTGGATTTATTCTTCTCTTTTCTGAGCAGCCTCCACTTGTTGTCTGAGTTCCTAAGTTGGAGCAGACACAGGTTGGGGTCCCTGACTGTGTGGGGTAGGTGCTCACTGCTGCTTTCTGTTTTGTTTGTGAGTTTATGGACTTTTTTTTGATGTTAAAAAATTAAAATCAAGTGTGATGTGTTTTCACGTATTGGCTAACTCTTCTGTTCCTGCATCAATTGGTATTGGCTAGCTGGGGGATTTGAGAAAATGGGACTGAAACTAGACTTTTTTTCCACTATAGGTTTATGAGGAGTCATTGGAAGTTCTGATAAAAGTCTAAAAATAGGCTGTGTAGACCAGGAAAAAGAAGGAAACAAAATGAAATGATGATGCCCTGGCTGGTTTGGCTCAGTGGATAGAGCGTCGGCCTGCGGACTGAAGGGTCCCAGGTTTGATTCCAATCAAGGGCACATACCCGGGTTGTGGCCTCCATCCCCAGTAGAGGGCATGCAGGAGGCAGCCAATCAATGATTCTCATTCATCATTGATGTTTCTATCTCTCTCACTCCCTCTCCCTTCTTCTCTGAAATCAATAAAAATATATTTAAAAAAAATGAAATGATGAGCAGTCATACATTGATGCTGTCTTTTAAATTGAGCTTGTTTCCAATTCATAGTCAGCTCAGAAAGGTCAGAAAGGTCAAATTCTACCTCAGCCTTTATAAAAGATAAAATAAAAGCAAATGCAAAAGTTTGCCTGCCTCTTTAATGAAGCACGGCTGATTCAGAGCACAGCCGGGCTGGTGAGTGCCACTTTGTTCTTACTTGTCATTTGTGTTTTGTGTTTGGGTAATTCTCTGTTCAACCTCTGTCTGGCCTGAAAGGTTCTGATAAGCTTTTGAGAAAGTTGGGCTCAGTTGACTTCAGAGGTTTGACTGAGAGTCATAATATCTGACCCCAGTTTTCCATATGTAAAGCTTTTACCAAAAATCCCTTTGCCTAGTTGAGTTTGTTAGGAAGTCACTGGAAATATAGTCCTCTTATTAATGTGTGGAGAGTTATTGTCTAAACTTGGAAGAGACGTTTCTTTTTGCTGAGAGATACAAACCCAATTATTTTTATTTGTCCTGCATTGATCTGAGAATTAACTTCTCTTTAATGCAGATTTTAGGCTGGGAATACAGACTGAATCTTGAATTGCTTATCGTCTCTGGACCAAGTTGTTCAGGGCCAGGGATTGATTCCTTAATTAAAATCAATGTAAATGGATTTGTAAGCCTCCTGTAACAGATATCTTATTAGCGACTGCACAGAACAGCCCATGATCTGTGAGGAATGTGTTTGTTGCCCCTAGGTGAAAGAAACTCCGACTGATGGAGTCTTTGGGGCTACTTTATGAAAAGCCCAGTGGCTTTTGTAAGGAAGGACCTTTGTTTAATTTAACCTTTATACAGAATTGATTCTACCTGTGGAAAATGATTTTCGTACAGCTGCCTTGAAGGCTTCAGTTCTCTGTGTGGGTGTTGTGTGTGTCTCCACCGTGGCTGCCTCTCTCCCCCGTCCTTGCATTCATGATCTCAAGGACGTTTTTGTGAATTGTCCAGGTCCTGCTCATTTCCAGGCAAAGGGACGAACCAGAAATAAATTCCTATTTGATAACAACAAAACACTTTTTTTTCTCCAACCCAAGCAACCAGGAAGCAAGCTACAAAGAAGACATTTATCTGTTATTTGAGGATCTGGCTGTATACAGCTGTGCTTCCTTGGAGTGATGATAAGAAGTCAAGATGATACCTTTGGAAAACCTTGTGGCTTTAACAAAGGTTGGAGTTCATCAAGCTGCCATTTGTACTGTTATTTTTTTGTAATTGTGCTGGACAGGTAAATATCCTCTATGGTTAGACCAGCTCACCCACCTTCTCTCTGATGTTTGGATCAAAGGGGCACATCTGACCCAGCTGAGTTAAACTCTGTCTCCTGAATATGTTGGGATTGAGACAGCAATCCTAGTTTGTCTCTGATGCTAACACTGTAGTTCAGGGCAAAGCTACCTGGGGAGTAGATGTTTGACCCACGAGTACAGAGAAGTGTGGACTCAAAACGGCTTTGCAGAGAGAAAAGAAGAAAGCTGTTGTGCAGAGGAGGAGGTGAGAGACCTTGGGAATAGTTTCATTTCCTTATGGTTTTCCATTTCCTGGTTTCCATTTCCCATCAGAGCTGGCTGTAGTTCCCAATTCAGGGGTCTTCTGATAGACCCCTTGGCCTTATAATGAACCTTACCCTCCCCCCCCCCCCCTCTTAGGTTATTGGGAGTGGGTTTCTGTTAATTGAAACCAAATGGTCTCTGGACAACCAGTTTGCTGGGAAATATGCCTGTGTGGTGTTCTGGAGGGGCCCACTGTCTGAAGGCAGCACGCTCCCTGTGGTAGTATCTGGAGTCTGTGTGGTTGGCTCTGCAGGGCTGCTATCGTGCCCGTGTTGTCTACTATGGATTTAGTCTGAGGGAATATCATGAGGATGCTTAGCTACCTGGACCCTTCACCTGTGGCTGACACTGGGACATTTCAAGGCCTGGCTTAGGCCTTTTGGCTGCCTGGTACGCCTTGTGGGGTTAGGTTATGGGGTGCTTAATTCCAACGTGGCAGGTGAGGAATTTTCCTAGTCATACCCCCTGGACATGGAGGAGTTCTGGTTGGCTGAGCACCTGGGAAGAGGGAAGCCAGGTGTGTTATTAGGTCTGAGAGTCCTGCCTGGTGGCGCCACCTCCTTCTTCTCCCCTCCCATCCCTGCGCAGTGCGAAAGGTGTGCTCTCAGTGGCCCTTGGCAGATAGATCCAGTGTGTCTCTTGGGCACGTGTTTCAAGCTTCCTTTGTCAGGGAATCTTCCAAATTCAGTGGATTTTATTAGCAAATGGATTACATAGCAAATACCTCTCTCTTGAGGAGACCAATTAAGATGTGTGCCTGTGTGGATGGAAACAAAACGCCTGCTTCCTCTACTGTTCCCCAGATTTGGAGCGGGGGTGGGGTGGGGTGGGGGAGACGGGGCAGTATACATTTTAGGTGGGACCTAACACTTAGAAATGGAGTAGAAGTTGTTTAAGAAGTTAGAATTTGTTTTGCAAATCCCTTAGTATGTACATTAGCAGATATAACGCAGCATTCATTTATTGGCATGTTCTACAAATTTGAAGCCCTTTTCAGTTTAGGCTGGATATGAAACGTTATGTTCTACCTATTTTTATTCATGAAGTTTAGTTTGTATATTTAGAAAATGGAAACTTGGAGAAACCTGTTTTCCTTGAATTGAGAAGGCATGGGAAGGGGAATGATGTACAAAGTTATTGGGACGTCAGTGTGAGTGGTTCGGAATTGTGTGTATTCCCAGATGTCACATACCTAATAAATAACTAATGTTCCTGTGATGCTTTACAGTTTACACATATTTCTTACAATAGGTTAACTTGATTATGCCTCAGAACAACCTGGGTTTTATAAATGAGGAAGTGGAGTCTAAGAGGATAGGAGGCTTACCTGGGATCACAAGTAATGGCTAAACAGTGACCAAGCCTGAGCCCTCACAGGGATGTCAGATGTGGGATGTCCCTTAACCATGCTCCTAGTCCTCCTCTGCTGTGCTCTCTCCCTTTTGTCAGCCTTTGTAGTGGGAGGAGATTGTTAGGACAAGGCTGCAGAAAGGTGACTTGGGGGTGGGAGCGGGAGGGCAGGTGGGATCTGGGGATGGGAAAGGAATGGTTTAAAACTACAAGTTCAGACAGGTCTCTCTGTGGCATTTGGAGCACAGCAAGAGCAGGAAGGAACTCAGACAGTCTTCTCCACTGGATTTCAAATCAGGCTGAATATCTTTGTCACACAGGGAGTTTTTTAAAAAAATATTGGTTCCCACTGTTCACCCTTGACCTAAATCAGAATGACACAAGGTGATGCTTAAGTGGGTGTTCCTTCTGAAACCTCCCAGGTGATTCTTTGAAGTCATCTGAGGCCTCTTCAGTTCTAGCTCCATGTCTCTTTAGAGAAGTTCTGTAATATTTAGCTACATGACATCGCCTGGGGGCTGGTTAGAAATGCAGAATCTGAGACCCCACTCCAGGCCTGCCGAGTTAGAAGTCTCATTTTAACCAGATTCCGGGTGAACAATATGCACATTAAAATTTGAGAAGCACTGCTAATAGTCTCTCAGGGAACTTCAGGGGACTGTGAGATGGGGTAATCCCACATATTCTTTCTAGGTTTGTTATGACCTTTTGAGTTTCCTTGTTATTTATATAACTTTTCCAGGCACAAATTACATTTAAGTCAGATTTAGCAACTCTTATGGTTCCAAGGTGTGTGTGTATTTTTTTTTTTTTTGCACGCAAAAGACTAACTTATTGGAAAAGAGTCTTCTACTTAAAAAGAAAAAGAAGTCATAACATACTTCACATACTTGAATGTGTCTAGAATTTATCTAGTGTGTTATAAAGAGTGAGGTGGGGATCCAGATATTTTTACCTAATGCTTGCTTGTCCCAGCTAGTCATTGAATCTTTTCTCCTTGAATCCATACATTAAATTCATATATGTTTCACTATCTACCGGATCTTTAATTATTATAGCTCTGTGAAGGGTTTTAATACATAATTCAGTTACTTCTTTCTCATTACCCTCCTTTTTAAGAATTTCCCCCCTGTTATTTCCCCACAAGTTTACCTATGTATTTATTTTTTAGAAGCACTTTTGTCTATTTTAAAACTTTTTCTGAAACTGTGTTTATTGGGGTTTCATTTAATTTATAAATTAATTTAGCATCATTCTTTTAAAAATATTTTTCTCTTTTCTAAGTTATATATATATTAGTTATTCAGAATATTTTTCAGTAACAGTTATACCGGCCTTTGTAACAGGTATTTTGAAAGTTACAAGAATATGTCTTTTGTAGGGTTTTCTCTTCAAAGAGACTCTCCCTGGCCTAACTATCCCATCCAGTAGGTGCCTATCTTCCCCTCTGCCTTCCCACCCAGCTGCTTGTCATTCAGAATCCCTGCATCCTGTTCATTTATTTCCCCTCCATAAAATGAATAAACGAATAAACTGTATTGATTACCTGACTTACTTGCTAGATTGTAAGCCCCATGAGGGAAGGCTCCATGTCTGTTTTCTTTGCCAGTATAACTGCTCAGTGTTGAGAAAGTCCCTGGAGTTGGTGCTTAATACATATTTGTTGAATGAGTTGGAATGAATGAAATCCCAGTGACCAGAGCTCCTCTCCCCACTTGTTGAAGATTAGCTTCATGTAGAGTTATCTGGACCCAGCCCACTGTTTGAGAAATTATTCAAATAGAGTAAAGTGAATGTGTGATCTTTTTGGGGAAGCATTAGTTATCTGCCATAGAGTCAAGCACAGGCCTGGGAGTGTTTTAATCTAGGAAAGTTAGTCAAGTGGTATATGAATTCATTATGAAGAGTGGAGATTGATTGTGATCAATATCTAGCGAGGCCTTGCCACCTAGCAGGTCCTTTGATGAATAATGTTCTGATTCAAATTCCCCAACTTGGGTTTAGCAGCATCTCCCTTTTAGATCATTCTATTTATGCCAGTTCTTTAACTGGGGAAAATAAAACACCGCTGCAAAGAACCTCGGACCTTTTTTCTATTACTAAAAGTTTCTTAAATAAAAGAGCATCACCCATTAAACCCTTTCATTTTAGGTACAAATACCCAATGTATGAGCTCCTTGTGGACAGGAGCAGAATGGTCATTCAGTTTTATAATTCTGACATCCAGGTGCTTGACAAATGCTCAAGTAGTTAGAGGATCCAAACTATAAACACACAATATATTTTTAAATTATTAAACAAAATAGTGTCGTTTTATCTGTGGAGTGTGGTAGAAATAAGTTTTGCATATATTTTAGTTTCTGCTAATGTTCTTTTTAAAAAATATATATATTTTATTGATTTTTTACAGAGAGGAAGGGAGAGTGATAGAGAGTTAGAAACATCAATGAGAGGGAAACATCCATCAGCTGCCTCCTGCAACACCCCCTACTGGGGATGTGCCCGCAACCAAGGTACACGCCCTTGACTGGAATTGAACCTGGGACCCTTCAGTCCGCAGGCTGACGCTGTATCCACTGAGCCAAACCGGTTAGGGCTCTGCTAATGTTCTTAAAGGCCATACTTTTGTTCCCATGATAGGAGAATTTATAGAAATTGTATTTCTTTCCTTCTTCTTCTTCTTTTTTTAATCCTCACCCAAGTATATGTTTATAGATTTTAAAGAGAGGAAGGAAGGGAAGGGAAGGGAAGGGAAGGGGAAAGGAAGGGAGAGAGAAAGGGAGGGGAGGAAGGGAGAATGGGAGGGAGGGAGGAAAGGAGGGAAGGAAGGGAGGGGAGAAAGAGCCCAGCCAGTGTGGCTCAGTGGTTGAGTGTCGACCTATGAACCAGGAGGTCACAGTTAGATTCTCAGTCAGATCAGGGCACATGCCTGGGTTGTGGGCTCAATCCCCAGTGTGGGGTGTGCAGGAGGCAGCCAATCAATGATTCTTTCTCATTATTGATGTTTCTGTCTCCCTCTCCCTCTCCCTTCCTCTCTGAAATCAATAAAAATGTTTTTAAAAAAAGAGAAAGAGAAACATCGATGTGAGGGAGAAACATAGATCCATTGCTTCCTGTACACACTCAACGAGGAGGAGCAGAACCAACGTCCTTTTTGGTGTCTGTGATGCTGCTCCAACAAACTGAGCCACCAGGCCTGGGCAGAAATTGTATTTCTTGACGCATTTATTTTCCCTCAGAAGAGCAGTGTGGGATATTTGAATGGAGTTGGTCAATCATTTAAAACCCCGCTGCTTTCGCTCCTTAGTTTATGATTTCAGGTCTATATTTAGAATAAATTGAAACTCCAGGAGTGTTTGAAGTCTTGAACATATTTAGTGCCAAGGGGCTTGGTTTTGTGGATGATTAATCCGGTTCACTGTTTCTTCAATAAAGTAGCTCTACTGCATGATTCTGTAGTCATCTGAGCTCCTCTGGATGGTCGTGAGAAAGATCACCGTGGGAAGGACAAAGCCAGGAGTCTGTCTCTAGCATAGGCTCCTGCCTTAGAGTTGAGCTTTTGAGCACAACCATAGCAGGCCCCCACTGGTGACTGTTGTCCCTTTGAGTCTGCGTTTGCTTCTTTGTGTGTATAGTGTACACTGTTTGAAGGGAGTGTGTAAGCCCGTTGTGTTTTCTTTAATAAAACTGCGTTTATCCTTGTGTGGACAGATTGTATTCTTAGAGTCCACATTCTTAGAGAACACTCGGAACTGTTTGCTTAGATCTTTTTTTCTTTCTTTAAATAAAGGCTTCCTTCGGTTTATCAACTTAAAAACTGTTGAAAGTCAGACGGGAAAGTTGGTTGAAAGGAGAAGGCACGATTCTTGTGTGGTTTGAAGTTAGTGACTGTATTTTGGAGTGATAAGGCCTTTTACTTTTTCAGAACCTGTATCAAACAGAACTCTCAAAACACAAACTAAGATCTCACACCTAAATTAGGTCCTCCCCCCCACCTTTTTGTATCTGGGTAATCAGGTTTTTGGAAAATCAAACAAGGAAGGTTTGAACAAATGAGGTGCTGCTTTGTTGAAAGTCTTTTTTGACTATGGGGGAGAGTTGCGTGATTAGAGCAGGTTGTGCCTATTGGGCTCTCACTGTCTTTGGGTGCCAAAGATGGGCTGAAATTTCAGTGTATGTGCCAGGGTCTGTGTTGGGTGGTGGGGGTTCAGAGAAGAATGAGGACTCCAGGCTCTTTTAAGGACCTTCAAGGAGCCCCCAGCTAGTGGGAGAGAGAATTGTGTTAAGGAGACCGTTCCCATCTGTGGTGGTGAATGATGTGAGGAGGTGTATGAGGTCTACCAGAAAAGAGACTTGGGCTGGGGTCCTGATTTCCTATTGAACGTAAAATAAAGAAAACTTTGCCTAGCCAGTTTGGCTCAGTGGATAGAGTGTTGGCCTGTAGACTGAAGGGTCCCAGGTTCTATTCCAGTCAAGGGCACATACCTCAGTTGCAGGCTCAATCCCCAGCCCTGGTCTTGGTCGGAGTGCATGTGGGAGGCAACCAATTGATGTGTCTCATATTGATGTGTTTCTCTTTCTGTTTCTCCTCCTCCCTTCCACTCTCGAAAAATCAATGGAAAAAATATCCTTGGATTAACAGGAAAGAAGGAAGGGAGGGAGGGAGGGAGGGAGGAAGGAAGGAAGGAAGAAAGGAAGGAAGGAAGGAAGGAAGGAAGGAAGGAAGGAAGGAAGGAAACTTACATGGGGAATACAAGCTGCTGATTTTTATTGTTTCCTTGAGGACATAGGCTGCACTTAACAAAAAAAAAAATGAGTTTCTAGAACAAATCTTATCCAAGGAGTGACAAGATAATGTAGGGCATGTAAACAAACATTTGGTTACAGTGGAAGGCAAATGCTGGAGGGCTGCCTGCTTCAGGGCCTGCTTTCTCCTCCCCAGCCCTCTCTGGCTGGCTCCAGACCCTTCTTTTGATCTGTTCACAGGCTTTATGACCGGAGAGCTGGAGGAGGTAGAGTCAACGGGTGTTCTTTTTCTCTGCACGTCAAACTTTATTTCTGGTGTGCCCTGGAATGGAGAATCCTGCTGTCCCTATTGGGGGCTGCCTCCTGGTCTACCCCTTGAACCAGACCCTTGAGGGGTGCTATCCTCTGTTCCGTGGCAGCCTCAGGTGTCCGTGTTCCTGGGCTGGCACCAGCCTGCAGCTGTGTAGGGTGAGAATGTGGAACTGACCCTCAATGTTCCTATCTGGGAAGGTTATGGGTGGATAAGGTTAACTTGGGTTTCCTCTCTCTCCTGAGGCTCACTCCCCAGGCTGATCCCTTGTCACAACTCTTTCTTGTTTTGCCCCTTTTATCTGTACAGTGCTTTATGTCTTAATGCCTGTGGCCAAGTTCGCACAACAATGCCCAAAGTAGAAAGGGTAACGATTGTTAGCCCCATTATAGAGATGGAAGACTCAGAGAAGTGTGCCTGGATGTGCAAGGAGCAGAGTTCAGCAAAGAATCCTCTGAGTCTTGTTACTGAGCGGCCAACACCCAGCAGCACTACCTTTTTCCCAGGCTGCAAGCCTCAGGGAACCATCTCTCCTTCCCAGTTCCCGGATCCCTCAAATGGGTTGCTTCCTTTCCATTCCCCCTGAAGCTACTACCATCTTCTCTTGTCTGAACTACTCCAGTCCTCCCTCAGATAATCTGCCAACCTCAGTGAGTCTCATCTGGTTAATTAAGTTGCTGCATCATTATATAACCATCATTATCTAATAATACTTTGATAGCAGTTCTTATGGATAGCATTATTCTTACTGCTTTGCAATTCATTTAATTTTCACAATAATTCTGTGAAGTAGGTTTAGGATTATCCTCCCCACTTAATAAATGAGGAAGTGGAGGCACAGAGACATTCAATACCTTGTGCACAGTTTTACATAGCTGTCAGCGCTGGGATACAAACCCAGACCGCTGGCCTCCGTGGCTCGTAGAACCTACTTGTGATCCCAAACTCTCATTCCTCAAAAGCCTCCCAGTCCCTACATGCTTCATCCCCAACCAGCGCGTGCATTCCCTCTGCATGGAGTAGGAGACCCCGCAGTGTGACCTCAGTGTATCTCTAGCCTGGTGCCCCATTAGGTATCCTTCCTACAAATTGGATTCACGGCATTTTCTCAATGTGCTGTACTCCTAGGAAAGCTTCTTTTAGCAGAGGAGGAGACCTTTGGGTCTTGGCTCTGCCACTGATGATGTGTGTGACCTTGTGCAAGTCACCCACGCTCCCTGAGCCTGGATTCCTCTGCCCAGTCCCTGGGGATAATGGCCCCTAGCTCACTGGCTTTCTCTACAGCTGCCTCCTTCAGGAAGTCTTCTCGCAGTTTGCTCTTCCTTTACCAGAAGGGGGTCTTCACTCCCTTTGGCCCATCAATGTCTTCATGCCACTTTCACCGTCCAGTGTGTTTTAAGTCCAGCGTGATTAACCGTCCTTTGTAGGTGTCCTTTCTTCCTCCTAAACTGTGAGCTCTTTCAGGGTATGGACTGTGGCTCATACAACTTTATAGTCTCCATAGTGCTTTGCCTATAATAGGCATTCAGAATATACCTGTGGAGGGGATGACTTTGGGGCCACTGGGATTCATTTGTTGCGTTCCTTGGAGAGCTGGGTGAGCGGTGCCCAGTGTGAGTTGACCTGCAAGAGCAGCCATTGTTTGCATGGGCTCTGGCTTCTGCTTTTTATTAAATTCTTTCCTGTTATAGCTGGAGATCCCTCCCCTCCTTTTCAAACCCAGGCTCATGGGGTAGTGCAAATTTGCACAGCTATCCTCTAAGCAAATTGACTAAAACTGCAAATCCCCTGGAAGCAGAGTGGCCCTGGACATGCTGTTAAAAAAAACGGCGTGGGTTTCATTTTAGAGAGTAGAAAGAGTTCTATGTTGGAAGAACTCGACTCCTGCCAAGTCAGAGACACGTCCTATTATACTTATCTTCAATTACGGCTGAGTCGGCATTGTGGTTGGTTGGTTTTGGGAGCTCCCCTCCATGTACCTAGACGAGAGGAAGACGATGTGTGTGTTGGACGAGCCTCCTGACAAGTTCAGGGAGAATGCAGTGTGACCACTCAGTTTGGTATGTGGAATTTTGCTGAACGAGCCACTCTTCCCTGCTCTGAGACGTTACAGATGATTGAGGTGTCTGATACCAGGTGATCCCCATTATATTAACGCCCAATGAGAAAGTCTTGGTCCTCTCTTCCAACCCCTGGCCAGTCACTCCCACCCAGTATTCCCCAATTTCAACCACGCTCTACCATCTCTCTGCTTCTGTGCCTTCTCCACCTGCACTTACTTGGGATACACTCTTGCCATTGTGAGCTCTTCTTCTAAAGAGAAGAATGTCCATTATTTCACAGCAGCCTTCCCAGCTACTACACGATACTGCAACTAAGCCTTCCTTCTTTCCCTCAGTCCCCCATACTGTAACTCAACATTAGCATTAATCACACTGTCTTCTACATCTTGAACTTACCTCATTCTCTCTTACTGAGCGCCTGGAGGGGAGTAACTGTATCTCAGCCTTGTATTCTGCTAGTACAGAGAAGCTCTGAGTGTGTGTGTGTACAAGTAAAAGTATTTGGAAGTGATGGTAATAGCTAACATTTCCAAGTGCTGTAACTTTTATTAACAGGAGTGAGTCATGGTTCTGATGATGGTTACTCATTTTTTGGTATCTTTAAGGGCAGAACTCTCCAAAATAAAATATAATTAAACATATGCTGATAAAAACATATGCCATGCGTGTGACCAGCTCTCTAGCCTTGCAATGTAGACATCCAGTGGATATCTGTGGGATGACTGAATTAGTGAATGAGTGAGTGAGTGAGTGAATGAATGAAAAAGCTTCCACCCTCTGGGAAGGAGAGAAAGGGGAATGGACTAAACTTCTCCATTGCTCTTGAAACCGGGCTTCTTGCTTGGCTTGAGGTCCCAGGCAGGAGCTGAGATAACAGAAGAATCCACATTTTTTCTTTCTTGTAATTTCCATTTTTGAGAACCAGCAGGTCTTTTGTATCTTCTCACATTTTCCTAGGCCCTGAGCATTTACCCTGTTCTTCAGAATTTGAGAATTCTACCACCAAGTTTTAATCTAACATGAAAAATGCTCTCATGACAAACCCAAACAGACAACCAAAATGAGGAAACAAAGAAACAACCCCCAAATGAAAGAACTAGTGAATTCTCCAGAAGAAGAGATAAATGAAGGGGAGATAAGAAATTTATCTGAAAAATGCTCTCATGGCTTCAAAGGCCTCACCGCACCATCCTCTGTGAACCTAGCTGGTGTCATTGTAGAATGATGCAGTCTGGAGAAGAACCCAGTGCTCACCCTGCTTAGGGAAGGCTCCAAGCCTGGATACTCATGCCCTTGCGATCTATCTCCATAGAAGTGTGGATGTCGCAAATGTCAGCATTTAGCTGGCATTTGTATATGTGTATTCAGAGGAACATGAGAAAGACCCATTGAAACACTGGACACATATAGAAGTGAAGAAAATTTTATCTCCTATTGTGAAGATGATGACAGTGAAAATTACCAAGATGTTGGTTTGTCTACCAGCTATTACCAGAAGCTGTGTCTTGTATATATAAAACCTGCTTATCGAACAGATAACTTTTAAAATGGTGCTATACATGTAACACACAATGTGTACATTATACTAAAATGTTTTACTCTTATGGGTTATCTGTGGTGATGTGGATAATAATTCTTAGGAGTTTACTTTTTCTTACTACAGGTTGTTGACCATTCAAGAAAAGGTTGAGCTATAAATATTTCATATGAGGTGGTAAATCACTTTCCTATATCGGCTGGCAAAGGAAACTCCCTTGCCTGAATCCCTCACATACAGTCTGGTTGTCCTCATGTGTGTATGTTGCTGAAACTTTTAAAGTAAGTTGAATGATCACCATTAGGCAATGCGGGCTTGCGTTCTCACCAGGCTTATTTACAAGGGTGGGTCGAGTGTGAGTGATGAAATTGAAACTTAGTTTGAACTTTAATGTGCGAAATAAAATAAATTGGACTCTTGAAATTTTGCGTAAATATCTGTCACAGCCTGGTACTAAGTATCTAAGGATCTTTAGAGCTGACCTCATTGAACGTTGAATTATGTTCTAAGATACATCTTAACAGTGATTTTCTCCAGAAATAAAAGCTTAAACTGACTGGTGAAACCACTCTTCAGCTCTCTCTGAATTGAACATTTCCTAATAAGAAATGTTACCTATCTTTACAATTTTCCTACTGTCCTACCTTCAGGTGTCTGGATTAGTTTTATCGAGTAGATTCCCCAGGCTGCAAGTAAAAGGTTAAATACTTGTAGGTACCATTTGCAACTGTATATGAATCAGGACTTTCTGTATGTAGTAGTTAAAAGAGAAATGTATTAAATGCTTCACTGAGGTTTAAAATTATGTTCATGAGGACAGTTTCGTTATACTTCAAGAAGATACTATAACTTAAATAATTAAGTTCTAATGGCACTTTTAATGTGTTTTATATAATGGGGTTATAGATAAGGTTTCCTCGGACGGAGGCTCGTTTTCCTGAGATTTCTAAAGCTGACAGTGGAGCTCCGGGCTGCAGCCTGCTGTTGTCAAACTGGGACTTGTCATTGCTCTCCTTTCCTTCTTGGTTCCTTCTGGGACTCTCAGGATCCTCTGGTGTGGCTGGATCAGATGGCCCGTGTCCTGAAGTTCGTGAACACTCCAAGCTTGAGTGGGAGGCTCAGCCTGGCAGACCCCCTCAGAGGACGGGTGGTCACCGTCGTATCCCCTCACACTCTCCATGGTGGCCCTCTGTTCCTGGAGAAGAGAGGGTGTCAGCCCCATTTTGCACCGATGGGAAACTAAGCTGAAAAAAAGGGTGTGTGATTGGCCCAAGGTCATCTCTTGACCTTGAACCCAGCACTCTCTTCACCTTGTGATGTTATCCTTGTAGATCTCAGTTGCTGTGCCGAGGAGGAGAGTTTTGTAAACCAAATTGTTGGCTAGTTGGAGATTTTCCAGATGACTTAAGTAAGGGAAAGAAATAACATTTGCAGCACTTTTTTTTTTCTTCTTTTAGCAGAAGCATAGAGCCAGCAGAAGTCTTGTTTACTTGTGGTGCTGTACTTGTATGACTAGATGTTTGTCTCACTTGCTGTGGAGGAAAGCAGTTGATGTGTTCTTTTGAAAGCCCTGGACCCGAGACCTAGGATCACCCTTGCACTCCTCACACTTCTTGCATTTGGTGGCTGGCCAGTTGCCTGCTTCTGTGTGTCAAAAACAAAAGCCCTCCACCAAGGACGTGATAGGGCTATCTGCAAGCCATTTTAAGGCACATGACCAGACGTAAGAATGGCACTTGAAGTAGCTTCACAAAGTCTGTGCACCAGAACTTAACCACTTCACTCCCAGGTGACCTGTTCAACCTTAGCTATGTTACTCATCATGTATTTGCAGTTCTACTCTGCTTACTTTCTGCTTCTCACGGCATAAACAGCTGGAGAGGGCCATTTATGGCTCTAAAATAGAGAGGTGGCATCTGCTAGAGAGGAGAGGAGGTGATGGCTGATGATGTGGGGAGAGATAAACACAAGAGTAGTTACATTTAAAAAGTATATTAAACTGGGGTCCTTCAGCCCTCTTGCCCTGTTGTTTCAAGTGGTCAACACCGTTGTCTAGCACAGTGGGATGCTGGGTGCGCATAATATGACTGTGATCTTTAAGTAGCATCCTACTTCTGTCTGGTGAGCTCCGTTTAAAAAGACAGGGAAGAACTGTGGAAATAGCCTTTAGAAGTGAAACAAACATTTTGATGCTCATGGTGCTGATCAGTATTCATACTGAAAGAATATTAACAAAAAACAGTTTTTCCCTCAGGGTACTGGTAACATGAAATCTTATGCTACACTGATTAGTGGCAGTGGGTTTTATTTTAAAGAACTTTCTTTTCTATTGCTAAAATATGTGCTCTTGGCCCTCGCTCTGATCTTGCGGTTTCTAAAGTCCCTTAGAGGACAAGGATGATGATTGGGGATATACATCTCAGCTCCAGCAGCTGCTCCTCCGCAGGGGTCTGTCTTTCAGAAGCTACAGGCTCTCTGGATCTTGACAAAGGTCCTATGTGTGTCCTCTCTGCTTTGTGCTCTGAGTCCAGTGCTAAGGACCTCTCTGTGGAATAGTTGTCTTCACCTGAGGCCTGTGTAATTATTCGTCCTCTAGTGCAGCCCAGAGTTGACCCCGGTTAGGCTCTTGAACCCTGGACAAGTGTAATAAAACTCTGCCGGTTTTCCTTGAAGAGGCGGAATTGGTGAGGTGAGTATGGATGAGTTCCAAGGGCAGTTTTGTGAGTCAGAGACTTTATCTTGCTGAAGGTGTTAACTCCTTTGATCCCAAACACCCTTGATTGAGTTGAGGGTAGAGGGCAAATTTTACACACTACTGGCAGGAGTCTAAATTATATATATTTTCTGGAGAGCCTTTTTAAAAAATATAGTTTTTATTGATTTCAGAGAGGAATGGAGAGGGAGAGAGAGATAGAAACATCAATGATGAGAGAGAATCACTGATTGGCTGCCTCCTGCATGCCCCTTACTGGGGATTGAGCCTGTAATCTGGGCATGTGCCCTTGACTGGAATGGAACATGGGACCCTTCAGTCCACAGGATGATGCTCTATCCGTTGAGCCAAACCAGCTAGGGCTGGAGGGCCTTTTGACAATAAGGATTTTAAATGTTCAGTGTGTGTACTCTGTGACCTGGTGGCTCTACTTCATGTAATTCATCCTAAGAGAAGAACAGTATAAATATGTATAAGGATGTTCCTCACCATATTCTTAAGTGTAGTGACAAACAGGGACTTTAAAACATTCATCAATAAAGGAATAGTTAAATAAACTCTAGTAAAACCATATAGTGAATGTTATATAAACCAGCTGTCGCCAACCGGTGATCTGCGGACCACTGGTGGTCCGTGAGGTCCGAAAGGTTGGCGACCGCTGATATAAACAATTGTTGAAAGTGATGAGGTCAACTTCTGTTTTGTTATGGAAAGGTGGCAAAGAAATTA
Source organism: Cnephaeus nilssonii (assembly GCF_951640355.1). Classification (NCBI taxonomy): domain Eukaryota; kingdom Metazoa; phylum Chordata; class Mammalia; order Chiroptera; family Vespertilionidae; genus Cnephaeus; species Cnephaeus nilssonii. The sequence continues at coordinate 34,599,055 of NC_137084.1, read as the reverse complement.
TGTGAGAAAGTTAGATTATAGATCAGTATGTATAGTATGATTCTATTTTCAATATACATGTATGTAGAATGAGTATGTATTATAATTTTATGTGCATTAATTTTGAGGGGAGAATATACATGAAATGCTAATAGAGGTCATTTATTTAGGATTATGTAAGGACTCTCCTTTTCTACCTCATACATTTCTGTATTGCTTGAACTGTTTATAAAGAGGTGACCATAAAAATTAGATAATTAATTTTTAGAAAGCCAACCAGTAGAGATGGTCAGGCCATGTCAGAGGTGGAGGATTAGTGATCAGAAACAACAGAAATCCTGAGTAGAACAGGAGTTGGAAGAGATTGGCCTCGCTATGAAGTAATATTTGTCCATTTGGTCCAGATTTGTCTAAAGCCATTTCACTAGTTGCCAGTGACCCCTCCAAGACCAAACCCTGGACTTTCCCAGCTCAGCTTCTATCTACCCTCTGGGATACTACTTACCATGAACCTCTCAGGAACCAACTAGACCCTTCGCTCAGGGGTCTTGGCTGGTAGGGCTGAGGTCTAAAGGCTAGGCCCACTTTAGTCCTTTAGTGTCCTTTCCCCCACGTCTGGGTGTGTGTATGTGTGATGCAGATTCCCATCTCCCCTTTTGTCCCCTAAAGATTGCAAACAGATCCTTTATCTTCTCAGGTTTTACTGAGAATGACTACAAGGAAACCGATAAAGAAGAAAAAGTAACAAAGGTAAAGTAGCATAGACAGCAAGATAATAAATTAACAGTAACAATGAGCAAACATGGGGTCCCTCACAAGGTTCTGCTCCTCCTACAAAGTCCTTGTCTCTGATTGCTGCATCAGGTTCCCTAATCTCATCTATCATTCTCCAGGGCTGAATGTGCCAAGCCTGCCTCTCCTCCAGCTCCCCTTCTCCAGGTCCCCTCTATTTCTTTTTTTCCATCAGGGTCCCAGAGCCCAGAGCTAGGGCTACACGTGTAATTAAGGTACTCTGGGCTAAAAGCGGAAGGTCCATTTTCAGGTCCACTTGGGCAGTTGGCATCTTTTGAGGGACATTGTGTAATAGCCCTATAAAGGTTCAGTCTTCTTAAATAATTTCTTTGTGCAATTTCCCTTGTTTTCCTTAAAAATCGTCCACCTCCTACTCACCTATCTGCTCATCCATTTTTTCTTTCACTGGCCCATCCATCCATTCATCCATCCATCCATCCATCCATCCATCCATCCATCCATCCATCCATCCAATAACATGAGCTCCTTATTTGGACCAAATCACTGTTTTTAGCCCTTAGATATAAAAACATCAAGGGGTGCTCAGTTCTCGTCCTACCATTCTGACCATTCACCTCTGGACCCCTTCGTTGCTGGCTCGGCTTCCTCCTGCAAGGCCTGGTCACTTTTTCAGTTGATGCTTACATGTGGATGACTCCCATCCCAGCTCACTGCTTAGTTGCATTGAGGCCTTGGGCAAGTTACCTGAACTCTGTGTCACTGTCCTCATGTGGTAAAATGGGAATAATAATATACTTACCTCAAAGGTTGTTTTGAAAATGAAATTAAATAATGCATGTGAAGTACTTGGCACATTGGCTAGACTATATTAAGTGCTAAAATGTTACCACCACCACCACCATTACATTAACGTTTCTGCCCCTGGGAAATATATTAATCCTGTGGGAGGTACTAGGAAAAAATTACAACGAGAAGCCAGGTTTTTATCTGGATGAGAATAAATCAAATCCAGTATGGTTGGGGTTGATTATCAAACATCAGAGGACAATTGTGAATTGACAACAATCAAGGGGTACCATCTGGGAAGACAATAATGGGGGGGGGGGGTGTTGCAGAGAGGAAGTGAGTCTTAAGTTGTACTTGTGTCTGAATTGACAAGGAAAAGCATTTAGCTTGGACCTAAACTGAATTGAAAAGTTCTTTGGCCTTCTGTCTAGTTGGAGGGTTCTCAAGTTGGGGGCCAGATACGGCAGGTCTTCGAGTGATATCATTTTATAACATTGATGAGAAAAAAATATTGACTCCCACTGGAGCCACTGTCTGTGTGGAGTTGACATGTTCTCCCCATGTCAACATGGGTTTTCTCTGGGTACCTCAGCCTCCTCCCACATCCCAAAGATGTGCACGTCAGATATACTGATGTGTCAAGGGGAGGATGGGATGGTTACATTCCTCTCACTTGCTCCTGGGGATGCTGTTTCTGGACGCTGCAATAGACAAGCCCCCACACTGGGGAGCCCAGGGAGCCCATGGTGAGTGTGAGCAGGGCTCCTAGAGACAGAACCTGCCATGCAGGGTCTTTGCCAGAAGGGCTGGGCTCAAGGAATCTGCATAATTTGGATTCTATGTAGGGTTGTCAGGTAAAATACAGAATGCCCAGCAAAATTGGAATATCAGAAAAATAATCAGTATTTTTTTTTTTTTAAGTATACGTCTACTCCCTGACTTGAATTTTAGAGAAGCAATATTTGGGACTAACATATTACAAAATTATTCCTTGTTTACATGACATTCGAATGCAACTGGGCATCTTGTATTTTTATTTACTAAATCTGGCAACCCCAACTCTAGGGGTTTCTTGGATTAACTGAGGTGGCGAGGAAGATGGGAAAAAGGAGGGCACGGAAAATCCTAGATCATCTTTAAAAAATAAAATGAAATCGCCTTAGCTGGTTTTCTCAGTGGTTAGAGCATCGGCCCATGGACTGAAGAGTATCAGGTTCAATTCCCGGTCAAGGGCACAAACCTGGGTCGCAGGCTCCATCCCTGGCCCCAGTGGAGGAGCATGCGGGAGACAACCAATCCATGTGTCTCTCTCACATCACTGTTTCTCTCTCTCTTCCCCTCCTTTCCACTGTCTCTAAAAATCAGTGGAAAAATGTCCTCAGGTGAGGATTAACAACAACAGAAAATCTTGACAAAAATTGTCCTTGGGTGAGGATTAACAACAACAGAAAATCTTGACAAAAAATGTCCTTGGGTGAGGATTAACAACAACAGAAAATCTTGACAAAGGAATATTGTGCTCACTTCCTAGTTCGCCCCACCCACCCTCCTTCCAAAACTGAGACTTGCCACTAAGAAACTTCACAAAGAGGTCATAGCCTAGTGGCTTCCCGTCCAGCTCTGGCTCTGCTGTCAGCTTCCCGCTGAGGACTGAAAGGAGCTCTAGCGAATGCTTTCTGCTCTGCCCTCATTTCCTGTTGCATTGGAGCCACAGGACAAGCAGAATCACTGGACCCCCATTCCAGCCTCATTTTCTCTCAGAAAGGGCATGTGCTGCTGCTGAATCCTAGACACGAATGATTGATCAGGAAAGTGACCATTCGCGTTTTCCTCCTGGACTTTATGTTTTGCCGGTATCTTATTTCTAGAAGTGTGTTTTTTGTTTGTTTGTTTGTTTGTTTTGTTTTGTTTTTTAATCCTCACCCAAGAATATGTTTTTGAGTTCTTTTAGAGAGAGAAGAAGGGAGAGAAACATCTATCGGTTGCTTCCCATACATGCCCCAACTGGGGATGGAACCTCCACCTAGGTATGTGCCCTAACTGGGAATCAAACCCTCAACATTTTGGAATACAGGCTGATGTTCCAACCAACCGAGTCGGCCAGGCACTAGCAGCACTTAAAAAAAAAAATAAAAAAAAATTATATATATATATATATATAATTTTTTTTTATTGATTTCAGAGAAGAAGGGAAAGGAAGAGAGGTAGAAACATCAATGATGAGAGAGAATCACCAATAGGCTGCCTCCTGCACGCCCCCCTACTGGGGATTGAGCCCACATCCAGGGCATGTGCCCTTGACCAGAATCGAACCCGGGACCCTTCAGTCTGTGGGCCGATGCTTTATCCACTGAGCCAAACCAGCCAGGGCTAGCAGTGTTTTTAAGTCAGGAGTCTGCAAACGTTTTCTGTAAAAGGTCAGAGGGTAGATATTTTTGCAGGCCAGGTGGTCTTGGTCACCTCTACTTACCTCTGCTGGTGTGAAAGCAGCCACAGACAACAGACAAGATGCCAGTTGACAGGCATTGCTGTATTCCAATAAAGTTTTCTTTATGGACACTGAAATGTGCATGCTATGTAATTTATATTCCTTTGATTATTTTCAACCATTTAAACTTGTAAAAGTCATTCTCCGCTTGCAGGCCATACAAAAGTAGATGGCGGGCCAGGTTTGGCCTGGAAGCTAGTTTGTCCACCCCGTTCGGAGTCAGCAGCAGAGAACACTAGAGCTTGGCTCTCAGTTCCCCATTTGCACTGCATGGCTTCTTCCCCTGCGATCACAGCTTCTGCCACTACCAACTGAGCAACTGTGCCGGGATCTTTAGTACGGGTTTTTGTTTTTGTTTTTGCCTTTCAGCTTCTTTCAATACGGGTGCAAACCCACATCCCATAGGTTCTTATGTGAATTTGTACGTCTCTCCCTTCGAGAATGAGCCATTAACAGTCAAAAGTGTGGCCACAGAGTATTACAATGAATGTAGTTTATACTGATCATAGGCTACAATATCGGGAGTAATTTTAGTCTAATAAATAAGTAACCAGAGGAACTGAATGTGGGACAATTATATGTCTGTGTTACAATGCTGCCTTCTACACACAGATGTGTGTGTGTGTTATTGTGTTTCTAAATGGCAAGATCAGATTAGGTTTGACTTTCTGTCACCAGATGGGGTCTAGCTGCACCTGAAACATGGGTGAGGAGGCAGGGCCTTTCATTCCTGTGGGTCCTGACTGATGGAGGTTTTGCGTTTTATGGATATAAGATCTGCTGGGCAAGGTGGACAATGGAATTACACTTCCCACAGAAATCACTCCTGGACTGAGAATCAGGTTTGCACGTGTGCCCTGTAGCATTCCTTCTTGCCGCAGGAGATGGGTGGTTATTAGGTTATGTCAAAGTGGTGTTTTCCTTAATACACGATCCTCCTGCAGTAACCCAATAATGGAAGGTGGAAGGAGGGAGGGAAAGAAGGTGGTGACCTGCATAATTCTGAAAGTTGGAAGCATCTGGAAGCTAAGGGGCTTCCTGTGGTATCAACAGCGAGCAGTTGGGGTTCTGCTCCCCACTCCTCACCCCAGTTCCATGGCACATTTGAATCTACTAACCCTGGGACCTGGTACAAGGCAGGTTAGCCTTGTGGTCGAAAGAACAACATCTAGGCTCAGGTTTCCTGGCTCCCAGCTCACGCTTCCAGCTCTTTGCTTTTGGGCAAATTACTTAACCTTGCTGTTTACTGAATTGGATAATAGGGTATTAACAGGAGTGTCTACCTTATAGGGCTGTTGTACGAGTTAAATGAGTTAATGAATATAAAGTGCTTAGAACCCTGCCTGACTCAAATGCACCTTTACTGCGATAGAGGAGGAAGAAGTGGTTTTCTTGTGAGGTAGGGTAAGTAAAGGAAGTTCTGATAGTAATAGCTCAAAATTAGCTCCCAACCCCACCCCTCCTCCCTCCCACTGTCTCTCAGACAGAAATGTGTGAACATCCCTGGGGAAGGTCACGGCTGATCTTCGTGATTAGTGGTTCAAGGACAGTGCTTGGCCCCTGCATGACTGAAGGCTCACAGGCTAGACCTGTCGTTGGCTGTGGGACGACCTTCATCAGGTTCCTCACCTCTCAGAGCATGAAGTAGAAATGCCCCACATCCCCTCCCATGACTGTCTTGGGGGAATCAAAGGAGACAGTTAAAGTGAAAGTGCTTTGTAAGTATGAACATTTTGATTTCATGGAAGGGTATTGTTTCTGAACCCAATTCCTTCCTTTTCTTTTTTTCTTTAAATTACACTCTTGTCTCATCCCTGTAAGAGTCTCAAGTACAGTTCAAGACTAATCTGTAGTCAGATGGTTTTTTGCATTTGTTTTATAGCGATCCTTTTTTTAAAGTTTCATTAAATTTTAATAGCCTCCATCCTAATGTTACCTTAAGTATCTTCCTCTATTCTCATTTGGGCTGAGTCGTACAAACTTTACTTCCATGTGCTTTACATGTGTAATATTCAATGAAGGGCAGTTTCCTGTCTCTAAGAGTTTGCAAACTTTGTTCTGGGGTGTTCTTGGGGGTCCAATGGTCTTCTGAACAACCACTTCTAAGTCGTGGTTGCTTTCTGGGATTCCTAGGTCTTAGAGACCATTGCTTTGGTAGTGAAATTTCCATGAATCAGGACAAGGTTCACTGTCCTGGCCTGGGTCATCCTAGTCCAGTGATGGCGAACCTATGACGCGCGTGTCAGCACTGACACGCGTAGCCATTTCTGATGACACGTGGCCGCTGAGGCGGCCGCATGCCGAGGATGAAACATTTGCTGCTCCTGAGGATGAAATATTTGCGAAATAATGTTTTTTCCTCAAAGTGACACACTACCCGAGTTATGCGCAGTTTTTTGGCGAAGTTTGACACACCAAGCTCAAAAGGTTGCCCATCACTGTCCTAGTCCCTTCTCAGGGCCTGTCCACAAGCAGCAGCCCCTGTTCCACCCGGGCAGAGTAAAACAAGAGCAGTTTGGGGAGATGAAGGTGCCTGGAAGGGGGATGGGGTCTTTGTGCCCAGGAGAGGAGGGACATGCTATGGAGGATGTCCTTGTGCCACAGTGAGAAGTAAGGAGAGTACCTCCGAATATCACTCACGTTAATGTGGGTAAGATGTAAGGTACTGTCCCGTGAGCTCCCTGAGAGGGAGATGCTGCTGCTGAGTCGGCGTCATGCCTTGTTTTGAGCAGGCAGGAGCAAGTCCCTTGCCCTCCTGTGCACCCCTCAACCCCTTCTATGCTGTGCCACTTGCTAAATTCCAGATTAAGCACCTCTCCATCTCATCCCCTTCCACTTTTTTGGTCAACAGTTCAGGCTAGGGACAAGGATTGTTTTACACTGAAAAGGACAGGCAGTGCTGAGATAAATCTTGGTGACCTTTTCATAATTTAATCTGGGAGAAGTCCTGGGTAGGTGGGCTGGGGGTAATGGTTTAAACAGCAAAGAGCTTGACCAGCTGTACCGTCTTGAGTGCTGAGCTCTGAGACTTGGAAATTGTGCTTTGGGAAGTACATAGTGAGGACATAGCCACCCAACAGGGGGGTGGGAGGGGGGCAGGGCAGGAGGAACATGCCAGATAGCAGTCTAGAATGAAAATTCAAATGCTTCCCACTCTGCAAGCCAGGGTGTGTTGGTGGCTGGAACAGTCTGTGGTTTCCCTAATCTGCAAACTTGGTAAGGCATGACTGAGTCTTTGCATCCCCAGAGCCTATTTTCTCCATAAATAATTACTGAAGTGATTTGAATTATAGATTTCTTAGCTTTTGACTGGAAAGGGTCTTTGAAATCTAACGTCCTCCTTTTGCAGGGGCCCAGGCAGGCTAAGTGACCTTCCAGGTCTCAGCCAGGAATTGGCCGCGGTGGAGCGCCATCCCCTGCCTCTCGCTCAGTGAGGGGTATTTCTCATCATATCATGTTGCTCTTCTAATTAAACCGTGGATAATGTCTGTGACATGCTTAATTTCCAATTAGATGACTTTATGGATCAATTTGCATTTAACGTTAAATCTAATGTGGAAATCATTAAAAAGTTAGATCCCTGGGGAGAGGAATAGGTACTTACTCCCTGCCTATTAAAAATAACAAGTGTGTGCCCTGTGTTAATACACGAACCTTTTTATGTGGAATGGGAAAATATTAGTAGAGAATGCAGAACCTATAGGAAGTCTGTGTGCTTGTGAATTGGGGAAATGTCGGGTGTTCAGATCAGGTTTTACAATGCTTGTAGTTACTGTTGCAACAGGTATCACTTACTGCAGTTTTACAGTGCGCCAGCCCGGTGGTAAGTCCTTTAAGGTTATTGTTTTATTTAATCCTCAAAATAACTCTGTGAGGTGAGTATTATCATCTCCATTTATAGATAAGGAAACTGAGGCTGGGGAGATGAAGGCCTTGCGTGAGCAAGTGGTGAAGGCAGGATGTGACTCCAGGCCAGTTTGATTTCAAAGTCGACTCTGGACTAGACTGAGGTGCTCCCATGGGTGCTCAGTAATTCTAACCAGTAGACTCTACGGTGGTCTGAGTGTTACATCTGTTGGATTCTAAAGTGTTTGCAGCTGACACTAATTTGGGGCAGCAGCATTGTTTTAAGGAGGAGTGATGGGTCCTGAGGTGACCAGCTGAGGCTCTCTCACAGGGTCCAAAGGAGACAGGGTCAGTTCCTCAGAAGTGTGACTCCCTGTCCACGACTTGTCTGAGGTTGGCCGGCGCCTCCTCTGGGAAGCCACTCAGCATGTTTTTTTTTTTTTTTTGTGTGTGTGTGTGTGTATTTTCTTTGGACCATGTATCTTTTAAGGGACATGATTTTACACGTATATTTCTTTCATTTTTATTTTTTATGTTTGACTGACAACATGAAAACCAGTTGGTCCTAGTTGCTAGTAACTGGGAAAACCAGTTAGTTCTAGTTGCCAGTTACTAGTCCACTGGATGTAGTTGTGGTTTCCTTAAAGACACGGGTGTGGGGCACTGGGCCCAGTGCAGTTGTGCACTCAATAAGGAAGCTCCCGCTTCTCCTTCCCTTTCTGTAAGAACAACATCCATTTCTCGACGGGATCACTGGATCCAGGAGAACTTACATTTTTTTCTGGCTCTTGCTAGTGTTTTACTATTTATTTAGTCAACCACTGTTTACGAGTGAGAGCATCCCAGACCCTGTGACAGATGGATGATCTGCACCATACACACCCCTATGTTAGGGAGCTTTCCCAGAAGTGCAGGTAGACAGACAGACAGACAAGCAAACAAACAGTATAAATACGAAATATGGTCAGACCAGATACTGTCTACCAGCTCATTCATTCATTCATTCACCCACTCTTTCACCTGCATTTTGAGCACTATGCTATGCGTGGGGCATGTGAAATTGGATAACATCTGGCAGCCCAGGAATTATTTCATTGGAAAAAAAGTGTCTGAGCAACACATATCTATCTCCTTCTTGTGATCTTTTCATTTTATACATTTTAACTCTCTGGCATTAAATGCTCATTGGAGCAAGTACAAGCTTCTAAATATGTTTTTTCCCACATCCAGCAGATTTTTTTGTGTATGTGTGGGGCGAGATGCACATATGAGTTTGGGTGTTTCAATTTGGCTGATACTGGTGTGATTTTTAGGCCAGTGGTTTGCAAATATCCCTTCCTGTGCGTGAAAGTTGCCTGGGTGGCTGGTTACATTCAGATTCAGGTGCTTCACTCCCAGATCCTCTGATTCACTATGTCTGTGTTGGGGCCAGCCATCTGTGCTTTAAGCCTCAGTGCAAGTGAGTTGGTTGCAGGTGGTCTGTGAATTACACGTGGGTCAGATTCACACAGTACTGGGCCAGGGCTGCAGAGCAGAATAGTCTCATCCAGTCTCTCATCTTGTAGCCTCACATGGCTTTGGGTAGGTCATCAGGCGTCTTCAAGTATTGCTTTCCTTGTAGCATGCTTTGCTGGCCGAGAGATATGCTGGAGGCAAAGCACAGGAGAGAGACTCTCGTGCGATTGCCCCATGTGCAAACCTCACATATTGGTTTTTCAGGTTCCTGGTTTATTTTTTTGAATGTGAGTTGAGCTGCTGCATATACACATCGTGATTTCTCTTTATTTCATAAGATAAAAGGCTATCACCACATTAAAGGGAATGAAACAAAATTTTAAAAAAAGTTTACCCATAAGCTCACCATCCTAACACAACTGTTTTCATTTTTCCTTTTAGCCCTTGTCTCTGTATGCAGGCATATTTCTACATAGCTATAATCATATGTAGACTCAATTTTGTATTCTGCTCTTTTCAGTAAAACCTTAAACAAATGTTTTCCAAATGGTTACATAGTCTCAAGATTATTTTTAATGGTCTTACAATCTATCATCCCCACAGGCTAAATTTATTTACCCATTCATCTCTTATTGACATGTATCTTTTTTTCCTTACAGTTTTGCGCTATTATTATAAATACTTGAAGATATGGTTTCATCCTCCTAATATTGAAGATTATTTCTTTAGGGTAAATTCCTAGGAGCAAGATTTCAGGGTTAAAGTGAAAAAACAAACAAACAAACCAATTTTTTAGCTCTTGATGGATATTACTAAATTGGATTCTAAAAGGGTTGTACCAGATTACAATGCCACCAGTTTGAATGTCTTGGCCTCCATTAGATATTGTCATTTTTACAAAGGTTTGGCTCCATGGTATCTCATTCTTTGATTGGCATTTCTTCAATTATGGTAAGCTTGAGCATGGCTTTATTATTATTATATTTTTAGATTTTATTTAATTTCTTTGTTTTGTTATAGGCAGGACCTATACATTTGAGGTCAGACCTAGAAATCTAGAATTTTTTAGATTTTGGATTTTACAGTTTAAAAAGAACAAACCAAACTAACAAAAACCAAACCTAGAGCCCAGCTGTATAATAAATACTTTGGACATATTTCCTGGTTGAATTAGCTGCTCATGATCTGCACTTCCTTGCAGGTCACCAGAAATTTGGAGAGTAGAAGGGCTTTTCCTCTTCTTAAGAGTCCCCTCTTTTCCAAATGGTTATGTAGTCTTTAAGATGATTCCTCCCATTTCCAGTCCCCCTGCTCTCCTATAAGCACTGTTTTTGTCTCTTTGGTGATAAAATAATAGAAGGAACAGCTTTTCAGTCAGGCTCCTTCAACTTACAAAACGTGGGCTACCTAAATTATGTACTCGTATGGGAAGAAGGATAAAGAAAATCACAGCATTGTAACAAATTGCCTTTGACCTTACTGCGGAAGCAAACGCCTCACGTGGAATAGTAGAAAGGTGTGTTTGAGGGTGTAATCTTAGCTTGTGCTGAAGGGGAGTCCGACCTGTTTTTCAGGTTGGTCCTGAGTAACTGTGCTCCTTCTGGAATGCTTGCCATCCCCAGCATGACAGAGTGTGCTGATGACAAACTCTTTCACTCTGCTGTGCATACCAGGCCACTCGCCCAACTGGTTTGTTTATTTGCCTGGGGTCAATGATTGAACCACCCTTCCTTTTGCAGCAGCACACCCAGCATTTGATGGGCCACTCTTGTCCCCCAGGCACCCTTAGAGTGATCACCTTTGCCCATCCACTCACAAGGACCACAGAAGGGCTAAAGGACACCCACTTCTTTGGGCAGGAGACAGTTTCTTGAGCATAGGGGCTCTCTCTCCAAATGGGTGCCTGTCAGGAGACTGATGTTGAATAGCAGGGTGTATACATACATAAGAGAATGGTCTTGGCTCAATTTCGGTTTAATTTGTTAGTGAATGGAGACGGAGCACATTTTCCCCTTCCGCACACCTCTTGGACTGTTGGCGACGAGGTACAATTAATTTATTTGTACTGTCTGTGGAGGCATATGCCAGCTAATGCAATGCAAGAGCTTTTATCTTTCTGTTTGTAATGAAGAGGGACAGGCTGCTGGCAAACCGACAGGGATTGCTGATGACTCATTCTCAGACTGTAAAATGTTTTCTTCTGAAATCACAAAACGCACACTTGCACGCGGACATGCAAACCTAGTTTGAAATAGGCAGAACCAGTTTGGGAAAGTTCAGGCACCTCTGAAACGCTGCAGGAGAAAGAAAGAAAAGGCAGGCGAAGCTGTTTCTCCAGCTCTCTGGCCTGACTGAGGGCAGGACCCCTTGCTCAGTGAGGACCCTGCCCTCCTGGAAGAGAAACTCCCTGTCCCGCCTCAGAAGGGTGGCTCCTTTGTGCTGTCTGTGCTTTGTGCTCTAGTAAGCGGCCTTTTCCCTTGGCCTCCTCCCGGTGGGGGCAGAGGGCCAGATGCCAGGCTTACCTGGGGGAGCCTGCCCTTGGCTGCTTTCTACCTGAGGTCCTCTGGCCATGAATTCTGGGCCTGTTTAGTCCTGCATGCAGTGGGTTTCCTCTGGCCTTGACTGTGGCTGTATTGTAGGTTGGTTGCTTTGTCACCCTGCTTTGATGTGCTTCAGAAGAAATAGATCATGAAGTAGTTAACAGTCTCTTGGTCCTTTATAGTAGACTAGAGGCCCAGCACACAAAATTCGTGTGCAGGTACGGTCCCTAGGCCTGGCCTGTGATTAGGGCCATCTTCCCTGGCTGCCAGCAGGGGGGGAAGCCGGCTCCGCCCCCTGCCGCCACCCACCCCCGGTTCCCCATTCACCATCGGGTGATCGGAGCCTGCGGGCTGGGGGGAGGGACTGAGAGGTCAGTGGTTCCCACCTGCTTGCTGGCCCTGGCCCCGCCACAGGCTGCCCTCTGTGTGTGGGGCGAACAGTGGGGTGGGGGCCTTGGCCTGGCACCGCCCATGTCCCCTGCCACCCACTCCTGGTTCCCCATTTGCCATTGGGAGATGGAAGCCTGCCGGCCAGAGGGGGACCAAGAGATGGTTAGTGCGCCTCATAGTGACTGGTTGAGCGATCATTGTGGTTGTTCCACCGTTAGGGTCAATTTGCATATTACCCTTTTATTATTTAGGATAAGGCATGCTGGCATTATATGAACTCTGAGTTTGTTATATTGTTACCCCATTTGATGGATGAGGATATTGAGGTGCATAGAGTTAAGTGACGTGTTCATGATCAAGCAGCAAGCTGGTAAAATGGTAGTGGTGATGAAACCAGGACTTCCGAGTCTAAAACTGACTTTAAGGTCTTTTTATGACATTTATTCATTAAGGATGACATTCAGCATTTTATGTGTGAGAAATGTATAAGTGATTGGCCAGGGCAGCTATTCAGGTATGACATGAGAGAATATACATCTCTATATTCTATGAAATAGCAGGAGGGTTACAGGATACTTTCTGGACACCTGGAAGCAATTTATCCTGGCCCACTTTGTACTGGTCCAGAAAATTAAAGTGTTTATTACAAACTCAGAAGTGTTCTTTCCTGTGTCAGATGGTTGGTTGAGCTGGTTGTGCAACCAGGGCCAAATGTAAGTGTCCTAGTTGGTTTGCTCCCTGGGTGTAAGTGACAGTAAGTGCATGGGCTTGTTGACTTTCAGAGCTGGAAGGAACCATGGAGATTTTACAGATGAGGAAACTATGGCCTAGAGAGGGAGAGATTGTGTGTTAGGAAGAATTCCATTCATTTATCCAACCATCCATCCGTGCATCTGGCAAATATTTGCTAAGCCTCTGCTGGGTTGGGAGTAAGGCTTGAGCTATGAATGAAACAGACACAGTCCTGTGTTCAGGAGCATACAATAGTGGAGAATGTGGTGCAGAGGCACTTCGAGGTCAGCTTGCTGGGGCTGTGATGATTGAGGTCAGGGTACCCGGGCACAGCGAGGGGCACAGAGCAGGAGGAGGGGGTGCATAGTCAGGGCAAGCTTCCCTGGAGGAGTGGGACTTGAAGGCTGGAGCTGAAAGTCATTCAAACATGTCAACTGCAAACGGAGGCCCCCCAGTTCTCATTCAACAGAAGTCGGTGCCACGAAAAAGGCTCTATGTACTTAGAAACCAGCAGGCTTCAGGCTTTGCGAGACTCAAGTGTGTGTAAGAAGTGCTCACTCGAGGCCCACGCTGTGCAGTATATGATGGCCACCAGCCACATGTGCTTTCGGTGCTCGGAAGGTGTCATCTGAAATTGAGACACATCGTGAGCATGCAGTGAGCACTGGGCTTCGAAGACTTAGTACAAAAAGAGAATGTAAAGTACACCCCGAACAATTTTTTCTTTATATTGGTGACAGGTTGAAATGCTAATATTTGGATGTGTCGGGGTAACACAAGAAGTTATTGACATGAATTTTCACCGGTTTCTTTTTACTTTAACAAGGCTACTAAAATATGTATCACGACCATTTCTGCTGGGCAGTGATGTTGGTGGCGAGAGAGGCCTGGAGAGGAAACTGGGCTGGTGATGAGAGCACAGGGCTAAGAGGGAAGAGGTGTGGAGTGTCCCAGGGGCACCCACTGTGGCAGGCCCTCTCTGGACTTCCCTGGCCTCTTCTCTGTTGTGGCACTAACAGTCTCACAGCTGGGGCTGAGGATGAAGTCAGAAGGCCCATGAAAAGCACATCCCATTATGAACTGTGGTTTCCCTTGTAATAAAGCATATATTTACTATACAGTATACTGATATTTTAAGAGACAGATACGAAAATTAGCCCATTTAAGAATAAGAGGCTGGTGTGTGGCAAATGCATTTAGTACACAATGAATTACAGACTGGGGGTGGGTCTGTGTGAGATGGTGTGGATAAGAAAAATTCCATCTCCGTTGCCCTTGGCTTGCTCTGCTCCAGGAATTCCCTCCCCCCTCACCTTGGAGTTTGAATCCAGGCTCACATAGTTCCCCTTCCTTGTTTTGTCTGCAAAGGCCAATAAGAGATGATTATTTCTTCTTTATCTTCAGGTATTTAATGTTGTATTCCTGAAACTCAACACTTATGAAATGCTTAATGAGTGAATTGTCATTCTACCATCATTTACTGAAAACTTGTATGTATCATATCTGCTGGGCTCCAAGGACCTTATGCTGAGCAGGACACAGGCACTGCCCTCAAGATGCTCACTGTTGGGAATGAGACAGTTACCAGGCCAAGGTAGAGAACTGTGGGAGCTATAGAAGCATTCCTAATTGTGACTCAAAGGATGACTTGATTAGAGATCACAGAGGAGGGAGCTAAGGGACAGTGGTGCTGACGGAAGTATGCTTTCTTATAATTTCCTTTTGGACAGTGACATCGAGGAATTATGTTTACCTAGGATCCTACCAGCCCTCAGGGGCTTCCAGCACTATGGCAGTGGTTGATATTAATATTGCACTTGTATATTCATTACACTTTGCGTCGTCAGTTACAGACTCCAAAGGTAGTGCACATGGACCAAATATCCCTCCCCAGCTGGGAGTGACAGGGCTAATTGGAGGGCTCCCAGAGGACCAGTGGGGCAGAGGTAGTGGGTGGGGCTCAGCAGGGGGTTTTGAGGGACATGAAGTAGCTATGACCTGGCAGACAGTCACGTAGTCATATCAGTGGGGAGATAGCATCTGATGCTCATCCCTTCAGGCTAGTCTTGTAATAGTAGCAGTAAATAAAACTGCTTCCAGTGTGTTCCCAGAATATCTCTTTCTGCAGAATGTCTTCAAAGGGATGTTTGACTTGCAAGCATGTGGTTGATAAAATAAATACATTTTAAAAATGTAAACCTCTCCATGAGAGGTTTTAGTCTCTTCTCTCTCCAGGGAAAAATAAAGCCCTTCTTTAACCTCTTTTCTTCCTGAAGTGTAGAATTCCTGCCATACTTTATAAGAAGTATTTTTGGAATGTAGCAACTGCCGAAATATAAAGGGGCTCTGCCCAAACCACTGGGCCAGGGCTACTGTGTGGGTGGTTTCTTGAGGGTTTCTGAAGAGATACCCACTCTGACACCTGCAAAACATTGGAGGAGCTGGCCCAAGGTTGCAGCAGCCTTACTCAGAGGCTCTTAAATTGTTTTTGGCTGGATTCTGTGGGCGGGCAGCTGTAATAGACCATTCTCTCTAATATTAGAGAAGCCTTAGCATTTAATGACACCTGGCTAGAAGGGGGCTCGGTGCCTAGGAAAGTTCTTGGCAAGATGTAGGAACTTCATATATGTTGCCGAATGAGTGAATGACCGAATAAATGAGTGAATGAAGGACTGGGCGTTGGGAGATCTTATGCGATGAGGGTGCCCTAGGCCTTTCCCTCTCTTTTTGAGGGTTGCCTGTAGATCAGCTTCACCATTACCTTGATAGCCCATGAATCACCTGAGGGTGCAGATTCTGGTTCAGTGGATCTGAAGACGCTGCCAGTAGTGCTGGTCCATAGGCTGCACTTTAAGTCGCAGGGCTCTAATAGAGTTCAGTCAAATCATTCATAAGTCTTGCAGGAATTCCCAGCAGCACTAAGGAATGTGGATAAAGATGAAAGCTTTGGTCCTAATTTCAGAAAAACGTGTAGTCGTAGTGAAAAGTTAAGTCATCCTTAGAAGCTGGAGGAAAAGCAATTCCTTGTTAAACTTTGAGGAGTGAGGAGTGGTCCAGGGACAGCTGAAGGAGTTGAAGGGCTTTTATTCCACAGGTAGTGCTTGAGCCACAGTATAGAAGCAAGGGATCCTGAAATTAAAATTGTGTCTGGTTTCAATCCAGTGGGATCCCTACAGCCGCCCTCACAGTTAGCCATCCAGCTTCTGCTTAAATGGTCCCGTGTCAGGAATATATCATCTCTTGCTTGTGCTATATACAGTATAGTGCTGCCGTTTTACAGATGCAGAAACTGAGGCTCCTGGAGATTAAGTAACTTGTGTAAGGTTGTATTCTTTACAGAGGCACT
This sequence comes from Cnephaeus nilssonii, assembly GCF_951640355.1. Lineage (NCBI taxonomy): Eukaryota > Metazoa > Chordata > Mammalia > Chiroptera > Vespertilionidae > Cnephaeus > Cnephaeus nilssonii. The sequence continues at coordinate 34,582,740 of NC_137084.1, read as the reverse complement.
GCAGGGATCCAAACCTTTTGATTCCAGCTGAATTTTTTTTTTTTTTTAAGCTGCACTCCACTTGGCCCTGATTTGGTGAGAGCAGAGGCAGATCCTAAAAGCTTGATTGAAGATTTGAACTAATAGGAGAGAAGAAGTAGAGATGTTGTAGATTCTGGAGCAGGGAGGACAAGCTGTGTTGAAGGAATTGGAGTATTGTTAAGTCATTCCTTGATGTCCTTGACAGGTTAAACAAACGACTTGTCATGAACCCAGTTTTACCATAGGCTAATTGACATAAACAAGAATTAAGTTTCTACACCATCTCATCAACATTATAACAAAATGACATTATTTGAGGACCTGCTATATGTACCTTGGAGGTCATTTAGGAGAAGCTAGCACTGTACTCCATGGAAGCTCCTCGTAGAGTGTGTTCTCAGTCTTAATACATCCTAGAGGCACAGCTCTTTCAATGGGGATTTCACTATAACCAAGGGCTGTTTATTTCACTGGTAGACCTTTCTCTTACAGTGAGCTCGGTAGGTTCTCCTGGAATCTTTACACATTAATCCTAAGCCTCCCTCTCCTGCTGGAGCTACAGCGCAAACCTCTTTTCACATATTAGACCATTTAAGTTTATTCCTTTGAAAAATTAAAAATAATTTTTCTTACCAGATTTTCAATATATATGTTCATTATGAAACATTGAGAAAATATGTAGAAGCAAAATAAAGAGAAGCAAAAGGGAAAATAACTATCAATAATTGTAGCCCTCATAGATAAGTAGTCTTCCAGACCATTTCCAATGCAGGTTTTGTTACAAAGTGAATTATATTGTTTGTGCATATTTTGTAATTTTCTTTTTCTGGTGAATACAATTTCATTAATATCTTTCATTTCAATAAATATTTGCTTTTGGAATTGGTAACATATAATTTCATAATGGGATATGTAATTTGTTCCCTTTTGATATTTTGCCTATTTCCTCTCACTTTTTGGCAACTGTAAACCATGCTGTAATAAATGTTCTTACAGGTTAATTTCAGTGCCTTCCTTGTTTAGGTAAACTGTAACTCTGTTATCTATTCCTAGGGATGGAATGGTAAGGCCCAAGACTAATTTGACAATGACTCTCATGGCCTCTTAGGATGTGGCTTCACCCTCGTATCTGCTCTCTGAAATATGCTCAGTTTTGACCAGTCCTCCTGCCACGGTCTCTGGGATCCAGATCTGAGATCTCACTTTTCTTACTGTGAACTTAGCATTTCTAATCAGGGCAGCCTGATAGTACATTAGCTTTTTCAACGGCCTCATCACACTGAGTCATTGAGCTTGTGGGCAACCCAATCCCTTAAGACTTTCTCATGTGATCGCTTCTACTCTATACTTGTGAGTTGATTTTTTTCTTTTTGGACCTAAGTGCATGACTTGACATTTATCCTTATTAAATTTCCACCTTGTTAAAGTCAGCCAGTCATCATATCCTTTGAGATAGTATCAGGAGCAGACTCTACTATCCTTCATAGTCACTATCCCAACTCCCAGTCACTGGCAGATTCCTGTGTCAAATGATTCAGCAGATCCTAGCAGTCATTTTCATCTCCATCGTCCTCACTAGTTTGTGGATTCTTTGACCATATCCTATTACTTCTCCTTAAAAAACCCTGTTCCTACATCCATTTTATTATATGTGACCTAGCAGACACACAGAAAATGTTGCCATGGGAATATTTGTTTTGGTTTAACTCCAGGGATGGAGGCATGGTGGTGGTGGTATCACAGTGAGGAAGAGTATAGAGAAGTCTAGACTGGGTCTCTGAGTGAGGAGCTTATAATGCAGTCAAAGAGATAATTTAAGTAACAGATAAGTAACTGAGGAAAGATAAGTTCAGACACTTTTCTGAGGTTGCACAAGGCTTTATTGTTTGGGCTGAAGCTGGTTGTTGAGATGGTTCTTGATGTCTTTCTGAAAGGCAGGCAGTAGAGGGATTTCTTGGGCATGGTGGATGAATGCCCAAGACAGTGAAAACCTGAGTTGGGGACAAGAGAGATAGCAGAGGAAATGTTTTCTAGGTGAACTGATGCCAGAAAACCACCCATCCATTGTTTTGAGAATTGTGTTGAATAATGATCTCACAGAGGAGTCTGTCTGAGATAGAGCAAAAAAGTTGCCCTTCCTTTTTCTTTTTTATTCATTGAGCTCCAGACTCATAAAGTTAATACCTGCTCACCATTGATGTTACCCTTATATCAGAGGGTGAACTGGAATCAGAACCTAGGAGCTCAGATTCTTTTCCGAAAGCTAGTACTTCAAGCCATGGCTTCTCCATTGGGTGGGACCTTAGTTACTTGTGCAGAGTGAGCTTGCAGGCTTCTGCATTCCTCCTGCCTCCTTCCGTGTGCATGGTGGTGTCTGTCACACTTTCCTCACCTACAGAAGCCTAGTTTGTATTTCTATAGGGTGTATACCGTAATGCATGCCTACTCAAATAACACACATGCACGTGTTGAATGTGTGTGTGTGTGTGTGTGTGTGTGTGTGTGTGTGTGTGTGTATATATATATATATATATATATATATATATATATATGTAAACAAAGGTGCATTCACAACTACATAGAAATACAAAAACACATGCCCATATATATTGTTTTTAAAGAAAATGTAAGGTCTAAGATGATATGAAAGCTTGGTTTTGTCTTTTGTGTTGATCAAGTGTTAATTTGCATCAATTATTTTAATTGAGAAAAGGAAATTCATGCAGGGAAATGGGGAGAAAATAACTCCGGCTAATTGTCAAGAATCTGAGGCAGTCCAGGAAAGCAGTGTATCCAGTAGAAATTGGAACCTTTTAAGTGTCTGGCTCAGGAGTTTATTGTTGTTGTTGTGTGTGTGTGTTTTTGTTTTTTTTTTTAAATCCAGTTTAGAACTACTGACAACTTCCATTCCAAGGGGTGGCCGTCTTTGCCTCTCTCATAGTCAGAGGATTCTATTTTCCTCTCCCTCCCAATTCCTTTTTGATTCATTCAGTCTAAGTCAGCATGGGGAGCAGGGGCTACTGCAGGGAGGATTAGAAAAGAGAGGAAGAAGAGGAGGGGGAAAAAAGATCTTACCCTACTGTGGTGGTTCAATGTCATCCCAGGTCCCTACCCCAGACAGAAGGTAGCAATGGGTAGAGATAGGGTCAACTTTTTTTTGCAATTCCAGGCATTTCTGTGTATGTTATTTCATCACTGTCCTAGGAGGGAGAACACGGGGACACTGAGGCATGGCCACATTAAATGCATTGCCTTGGTTCCCAGCTACAAAGTGGTGGAGTGGGCATGAAAACCTCTGTGTTGGAACCAGGCTCCCTACTGAACTCCAAGTCTCTTGGCAGCTCTCTGCCTGTCCTCCCTGCCTCCTAACCTGATTTTTTTTTTTTTTGAGCACCTACTATGTACTATGCACTGTTCTAGATTCTGCGGTTATAGCTGTGACCAAGGCAGACAGAGAGAGACCATGAAACATGCATCCTCTGGCCCTGTCACCACTGTGCTCCCCATATTCCCAGCACATCTGTCTATACCTGCAGTTCCCAGGATGTGTCAGCTTCTCACTGGACTGTGAGAAATTTGAGAGAGGAACATATTTGTTACTCATCTTTATCTCTCCAGCACAGAGCCTGGCCTGAAGTTGGCTTCATGCCTGTCTAAGGCAATTGAATGAAAGCTGTTTTGTGTTGTGTGACACCCAACTAAAGCGAATAATCCAGGTATTACTGCCCCTGTGTCTCGGTCAGCACTGCAGAAGTGGGCTTTGTAGGCTGGGCTTCATCTGGACATCTAGAGGAGTGAATACGGCAGCCCCCCCAAGCACCGCGTCAGTATGTGTGAATTGTGAACAGAAATCTCCTTGGACGTGTTAATGTGATCTTGATAATTGTTTACACTGGCAAATAGTTTGTCTCTCAGATTCCTCTCAGTAAATCAATATCAATACATAATGTTCTGAAATTCCAAATGCACTCTTTTTTCTTCCTCTCATTTACTCTTTCCATTTAAAACTGGAATATGTTAACATGATTACAGCCTATTAAGACCAAAGAGCTTGATTTTTTCCCTAGCACTTTGTTTTCCTTTTGGAAAACAGAGTACTCAGAAAAGACAGGTTTGCATGGTAGCAATGTATCTTAAAACAAAAACGAATTCAACTTAAAGGAGGGAATGGAATTAGAATATTGTTTGTATTTAAGATTTTAGACATTTTGTTGAACTCAAATAGTTACTGTTATAAAATGGGATAGAAGTGATCACATCTCTCTTCCTTTGAAGAAAACAAATTTACCAATAAACGTGCTTAAACCTGTCTGTGAATCTCTGACTATTCACAGTAGGTTAGGTGCAGGTATAATCCTTAAAGTTTATTGAATGGTGCTTAAACATGTTAATTAAATATAGACGTTTTATCAAATTTGATGGTCATATGGGATGTGATGAACCTTAATTTTTTGTTGTTGTTGGTCCTTACCCGAGGATATTTTTTCGTTGGTTTTTCGAGAGAGAATGGAAGGGAGGGGGAAAGATACAGAGAGAGAAACATTGGCTGCTCCCGAATCTGTCCAACTGGGGCCAGAGATTGAGCCTACAACCAAGATATGTGCCCTTGTCTGGAATCAAACCTGAGACCCTTTAGTCCAAGGGCCAGTGCTCTAACCACTGTGCAACTGGCTAGGGATAGAGAACCTTAATTTTTTATTTTTATCCATTCACAAAAAAATATAGGTAAAACAGAAAGAAAAAAAGAATGTTTCTTTGCGATAGACAGGAAAATGAGGCTTGCTTCTCCTTTACATTAGTTATGCGTGAAAATATACTTTTAAAATTTTACTTATAGCTTTCTTACTTTTATTTATTTTATTATTATTATTATTTTGGTTAATCCTCAACTGAGGATATTTTTTCCATTGATTTTCAGAGAGAGTGGGAGGGAGGGATGGGAAGGGAGAGAGAGATAGAAAGAGAGAAAAATCGATGGGAGAGAGACACATGGATCAGTTGCCTCCTCCACCAGCCCTGCCAGGGGGCAGGGCATGAATCCACAACCCAGGTATGCCCTTGACAGAGAATCGAACCCAAGACTCTTTGATGTGCCACCTGATGCTCCAACTACTGAGCATACCAGCCAGGGCATAATTATCTTACTTTTAAAACAGACAGATTTATAATCAGCATCTTTTATTGTTTTGTCAGAAATAGTCTGCTTCTTTAGAAGCAAAAATGCTGTTAGTATGTACATATATATAATGTGGTCAATAATGTTTTATGGGACTTTGAAAAGACTTAAGTTTTGGACAGTCTAGCCATGTGTGGGTCAGAAGTCGGCTTGTTCTGGTAGACAGCTGAATGGAGTAGAAACAGAATCTTACAATTGAGAGCTACCTACAAGTCTGATTTCAGCTCCCTTATTTATAGACTAGAGGCCTGGTACATGAATTCGTGCATGGGGCGGGGGGGGGGGGATTTCCTTCAGCCCAGCCTGCACCCTTTCCAATCCAGGACCCCTTGGGGGATGTCCGACTGCTGGTTTAGGCCCCCAACTGCACATACCCCCCCCTCCCCCACTGGCCTGGTTGCCCCACGCAGCCTGATTGTTCAGTCATTTGGTCATCCCTCACTAACCCCCTGCCGGCCTGGTTGCCCCACGCAGCCTGCTTGTTCAGTCGTTTGGTCATCCCTCACTAACCCCCCTGCTGGCCTGGTCGTAGGCAGCCATCTTGTGAGGGTGTGAGGGTCAATTTGCATATTCCCTCTTTATTATCTAGGATGAGTAAACTGAATCCCAGGTTGGAGGAAAAAAAAGGAATTGCTCAAGGTTATATGATATTTGTGTCTTACCAGCAGAAGTTGGTAAGATTGGGTGTTGACCTATCTCTGGCTCTGTAATTCCCACATGTTCCATAATAAGGATGGTTTGACTAAATAAACGAAAGACTAATGAAAAAAAAGAAAAAAAAGTAATTATTCTCTACATTTAAAATGCTCTGAGTTTCAACTTCCCTATCTCAGATTCTCAAACATCTGTTACCTGTGATATTTCTTTGTGAATGGATGAAAATAAAAAACCAAGGTTCATTCAAGGTCTTTGCTTATTCACAGAGGGTGCCCACACGACTCACAACCAGGCACATGTCTTCAGTGTCATACATTTGAATTACAGCTCCTTCTTGGAGCTGTAATTCAAATGTATGAGTGTTCCATGTCTGGTCTGCCCTGAAGCTACATTGAAGCTATACTAGGAGTCATTTGTGCTCTTCAGGTGGGGTGCTATATACTCTGGCAGCTTGCTGCATTGTGGGGTTCAAGTGTGGATGAGCCTAGTTTATGCTTGCCTCTTAGCATTACTCTTATAGTTTGCTCAGTAATTAGAAGAGAGAGAAAGAGGATTTTGCAAAGTTCGTTCTCCTGTGTGAAACATACACCAAGAGCAGACTTGGTGATGTATATAGCAGAACAGTTTTAGGGGTGGTTAAGTAATTTATTTGCAGAAACACGGACAAGGAGAAACGCTGTACATGTACTAGCTGCCTTAAAGGATGGACAATGAACTAGGCAGAGAACAGCAATTATCACCCCTGCCTTCTGAGTTGACCTTTCAGTATCCATAAAGATTTAGCAGCCTAAAAGAATGTTTTCTAATTTTAGCCCAAAGAATAGGTGCTTGACAAATGGATCAAACTGCAATTTAAACTTTTCTTCCTGCAAAGAAGAAAATACTCCCTTGACCTCAAGCCAGTTTTAAGAGGTGATGTGTCCAACCCCTGGCACTGGCATCTCAGCCCGGAATATCAGAAAATGGGTGTAAATTGTGGAAATGACCTTGCTCACAAATCTCCTTTTTCTAATAGAGGTGGCTGTGGAAACCTGCTTGGGTATCCTCTGCAACTGGATCCTTTTCCTTTCTGTTTCAGGTTAGAAAAATCACTGGGCTGTGAGTTTAATGTGCCTCGTTAACTACTTAAGACAAGCCTGCATATGAGCTCTGAAAATCAGAGCAATATTTTATCCCCTCCTTTTTTCTGGCTGTTAATTCAAAGATTCAGCCTGGCTGGTGTTGCTCAGTGGTTGAGTATTAACCTATGAGACAGGCAGTCATGGTTCGATTCCCAGTCAGGGCACATGCCTGAGTTGCAGGCTTGATCCCCAGTGTGGGATGTGCAAAAGACAGCTGACCAATGATTCTCTCTCATCATTGATGTTTCTCTCTCTCTCTCTCTCTCTCTCTCTCTCTAATCAATAAAAAAATATTTTTAAAAAAGATTCAGTTCTTATTGGAGGTGATGTGAAGGTGTTGTGTGTTGTGTCAGGTCCTGAGGACACATCCAAGGAAGGTAAGGGGGCTGCCTTCATGGAGCTCGACACTGGGAGCTAGAGTGTTGGCAGGCACTTACAACAGCATTCTGGGCGAGGTATGATGCTATGTATGGGAGCATGCAGCAGGGCACCCCATTAAGCAGGTGGACACATGGCTATGTTTCTAAACTCCATTTTTCATCTGAATAATGGATATAGCAAAATTACATCTCTACCTAAGATAGTTATGATGAAGATTAGAAGAAATAATGAAAGTAAAGTCCTGAGCCCTGTGCCTCACACAGTAGTGTTGAATAAATGTTAGCTGTGAATATTATTTCCATTTACTCCTACAAGGTATTTTCTTAAACTTTTGCCATTGTATTTGATTTTAAGAGCCAAACATACTTTTATATCCATCAGTTAGAATTTTGCTGATTTGGCTAAGAAGCTGCAGCTCATCCTTCAGCTCCCACAGTGACTTGGAATTGGGAGTCAGTGCTTGGGAAATGGAGGTGTGGATGGGCATTGTCTTGGACTTGCTTCCAGCTGGGCCGTGATCCCAGCTGCTGAGCTGGACAGTGCTGTAATGTGTCCAGGCTAGCACCTTCTTGGTTTTCAAAGTCTGATTTTATAGGCCCCTTGTTTTTCCTTCTCCCCCCTTTCCTGGCTGGTGATCCAGCCCGGGCTTCCCCAGTAGAGGATGGACAAAAACATTTAGAAGAAATGAAACTCTGTTTCATTTATTCATGATCTGTTTGTTCCCACAAAATATAGTTTAATTAGCAAAGAGAGCTAAGGTAGAAATCATGCTTGCAAGTTCATAGAAATGTGCCTGGTCCCTAAATGTTGCTTTTTATTGGTATAATAGGTAAGCCAATACCAGGGTGGTCCGGACAAAGGTTAGGCCAGGGGTCCTCAAACTTTTTAAACGGGGGGGGGGGGCAGTTCACTGTCCCTCAGAGAGAAGGAGGGGAGTCGGAGAGTGCGGCGCACATTCCACACATGTGCACTGCGGGCCCAGGACGAGTCGGCTGCTAAGCAAGACAGGCAGCGGTGGCAAAAACACCCGGCGGACCGGATAAATGTCCTCGGCGGGCTGCATGTGGCCCTCGGGCCATAGTTTGAGGACCCCTGGGTTAGGCTGTATTTGACTCTTATCCCTTGATTTTAGTATTTTGATATTTTTGTTTAGCTTTCTGAGAATATAGTTGAAGATCCAAGAATTCCTCAACGTCTCCTGGGATTTAAGCAGATACTTTTATCCTTGGGGAACCAATATCACTGGTACTAGTACCAGGTCCATGAATCTTATGATATTTATCACTGTGCTTTGTAGAGAGTAACTGGTGGGAGCAGCCCCGTTAGGTACCTTGGTAAGTGCTTCCTATTCATTGTCCATTTCAATTAAAAAATAAAATTAGGGAATTTAATGAATTTAAGAAACAGTGCTGAAGTGATGGTAATTAAGATTTTAAGTGGTGCCAAAACCGGTTTGGCTCTGTGGATAGAGCATCGGTCTGTGGACTGAAGGGTCCCATGTTCGATTCCGGTCAAGGGCATGTACATTGGTTGCGGGCACATCCCCGGTAGGGGGCGTGCAGGAGGCAGCTGGTCGATGTTTCTCTCTCATCGATGTTTCTAGCTTTCTATCCCTCTCCCTTCCTCTCTGTAAAAAATCAATAAAATATATTAAAAAAAAAGATTTTAAGTGGTGGTCTCTGACTAGAGAGGGAGGATTAACAAGATTTAAAAAGCAAATCTTAAATTATCTGTGGACAGGGGTGGTATTTAAAATATTTAACAGATGGTATGGGCATTGACACAATGGAAACCACTGGAGGCCCCCAGGTGTGCCAGGCACTTACTCTGTACTTGTTGGATAGTGAGGAGCTATGGGGACAGGGGCATTCAGTGGGCTTGGACCACTGACTCTTTTATATATATACTAGAGGCCCGATGCACGAAATTCGTGCAAGAGTAGGCCTTCCTTCCCCTGGCTGCTGGCACCCGGGCCCCGGGCTTCCCTTGTAGCACTGGCTTCATCCGGAAGGACCTTCTGTCTAATTAGCATATTATGCTTTTATTATTATTGATTTTAGAGAGAGGAAGAGAGAGAGACACAGAGAGGAAAACCATCAATCAGTTGGGGTTGAACTTGAAAACTGGGCATTTGCTCTGACAGAAATCAAACCCTGCACCTTTTGGTGTACAGAATGGTGCTCCAACCAACTGATCCCCATTAGCCAGGGCTGGGCCACTGACTCTTTACCAACTTGTATGGAAGTATTCTAATATTTTAATAACCAGTGTGGCTATCCCCATGAGGTACTGGCTTGGGCAGTTTGGGGGTTGAGCAGCATTTGAATTGCCTTTGACAGGTGTTCAGAGCTATTAGATGGAGTCCTTTATCTCAATGCCAGCGGGCTTTTGTGTGCTAAGCCTGATGATCTCCCTGTAGGCGCTTGGAAAGTGTCACATTAGAATTTAGGGTTGTCTATTTGGAAAGCACTGAGACACATTCCTTTGTTCAGAAGGTACCTACAATGTGACAGGCACAGTCTGTCTTCACCAGGTCCCCAGTCTACACCAGTGGCTTCAAATGTTTCCTGCCCTTGGGCTCCAGGAATCTGCCCTTATGAAATGATTATGAGGATGTTGCACTAACAGTGAAAAGTTGGGGCAAATCCTGAATGTCCAGCCATGGGGAAATAGCCAAATAATGGTACATTCATGACACGAAATACTCTAACTCTTAAACATCACAAATACAAAGAAAATTTTAAGACTCAGGAAAATGCTGAATGTGAAATGTTAGGTGGGCAATAAAAGAACCCCAAACTATAGAGAATACAAAGAATAACAGTAAGTTATTAGTGCAAGAAAATACATCAAAATGCATTGTTATTACTGACTTTTGTTTGGTGGAAGACTGTGGGGAAAGTTTATTTTCTCCTGTGCATGTTTTCAATAGGCTCTACTTTTTGGGTTATCTAGGGTATTAACTTTATCATTAGAAGTGATCCATAAATATTATATTCTTAAAATCCATTTTAAAGTTTTAAAAATTACTGTATAATCAGTGGCTGAGTATGTTGAATATAAACTTGGAGACACACATTTGGGGGTTGTGTCTGTTGCCTGTACAGGAAGCTGCTGACTCCGTGGGGTAAAAATAAGAGCCTAGGTCAGCCTCCTCATGCTTAGGTGCAGGCCCTCCAGGTTTCCATACTGCTGGGGTTCCGAGGGGCCCTAATGGGCTTGTTGAAAGGCTCTGCTTGGCTTCTTATTAATGTCCCTCCCTGAGCCGTGCTCTGCTCCGCTGGCTAACCTTGTCAGAAGGTTACCCGTGGCTCTCCACGGCTCGGCTAATTTTAAACCCAGCCGGCCAGTGTGGTGGCGTGGCATTGCGCTGCGGAGTCACGAACAGCTCCCTGGGAGACACGGCTGGGAAAGATGAGCTGAGTCCCGGTTTTTTCTCTTCCTCCTGTAAGTGACCAGGCACGCTGAACAAGCAAAGAGAGCTGAGATAATAATGAGAGCTTTTATGGTAAAAATCAGGATTCTTAAAGATCTTTTAGCAGTGGCAGTGCTGGTTGGTAATTGCACGGTGTGATGTGTCTGGCATGAACTGTGTGATTTCTGACAGCTCGAGGGGAAGTGAGGGGTCTCAGGTCCCCTCTTCTAGGAACTGGACTGTTTTTAAAGACAGAATGAAAATGCCATTCATTTGACTATTTATATGGTATTCTACATTTACAGAACTCAAACTCCAGTGGTAATAGGTTCCTTCCTGAAGTTTTTATTGGTTTGATTGGGAGAGGGTTAGTTCCTAAAAGTTAAACAAACAAACAAAAAAAAACACCCAGAATCCGCCTCTTTGCATGTCTATCAGATGCTGTTGTGGCTGTCACTAAAAATGTGTCATTTTAGAGCCTTTAAAAAAAAATATTTGCAATAGAATCCTGTTCAGAACACTGCTATGCCTTTTAATACACATAACCCTGATATTTTAAAATAAAACTTAAATCAGTAACTACAAAATAATGTGACATTGGGAGGACCTATTTAAAAAATAAGCCTCTTTTTGGTTTGGATTTTTTTTTTTTTTTTTTACCTTCCTCCTTTTCAACACCTTCAGGCTGGGAATGGACTGTGCCTGTTAGAGTTAGCTCAGTCTTCCCCTGCCAGGGCATTCACAGTGGCTCTCACACATAGGGATTATAATGGGAAACCTAATCCACCAGGTGCATTAGGTGTTTACCTGCCCAAAGAAGGGCATCGTTTTTTGTAGCTGGGTCTGTACCCAGCCTCTTGTAAAACAGTTGCTAGAAGCAAATTAAATAAGCATAGTGTATGGAGTAAACCCAGATGAAAGCAGTGGATGGAGAATCAGTAACCTGCTAATTGGAGACAGTGGTTGAAGTTAACTTTATTTGAAGTGCCCAGGCTGGGTCAGACCACATCAAGCCAGCAGTCTTCCCGCATGAGGGTAGCATGGGAGTGGACTTTGATTTCATTTTAGAAAAAATAAAAATGCGTAAATGCTTTTTATTTGTCCCCCTCCCCCTGCAAAGGTCCGCCCCTTCTTCAATAGACTTAATTAGCTTTGTCTTGTTTGGATTTAGTTTTGAGAAAATTAAAGCTGAGTAATTATCAGGAATTTGTTGAATGGGAATACTTGTCAAAACCTTCATTGACCCAAATCTGACTTGTATAGAGAGCATTAAATAAGCAAACTAAAAAACCCCCATTCCTCTCTTGTCCTAAAATTATGTTTTTAAAAGCACATTCAAAGTAGTTAAGTATAACATAAATATAAGCTGCTCTGGACTGGTTACTAAATGGATGAGTTATAAAGTACTTTTCTTAAAATCCAGTCCTCTGTAACTCAGATGTCTGCTTTTTTCTTCTTCTCCTGGGCTTCTTTATTTCTTTTCCCTTCTGCACTTGGCCTGCACACCCGCCTGGTGTAGGTCCTCTGTTATTTTTGTGGTAACCTGACACTTCTCCTGACTGTGCCCCCTAAGTCCCTGGGGCGTGAACTGGCTGTGAGCTGAAAAGGCAGCTTGCTTCTGCTCCCGCTGCCCATCTCCTGGGTAGAGCAGCTGCTGCCCCAGGGCTGTGATGCCACAGACTGGGGAGGCGGTGTGTGTTACCAGTGAAGACCTCCCATTGTGGCTCAGTAGGTGACAGGCCCTACCCTGAGGTGGGGGCCCTGCAGCTTTGGTGTTGAGCCTGGAGGCCAGCCAGTCAGGGTTTTGGAGATTGGAGGAAGGTTTTAGAGCCAGTGAGTTCTTTATTTTGGTCTAGAGTATGCTCCAGGCTGTCTTTGCGATTCCTTAGATAGGATGAATTTCTCAATAGTCATAAAAATTGTATTAATATTTTACATTGAACTAAATTGAACAATTACTTATTGAGCTGAAGTGGGCATGAGGTACAGAAATAAAGTGGGATCCCTGCCTTGTGAAAATTTGCAGTATAGCAGGAAAGATGGATATATAAGTAGTAATCATTAATTATAGTTACATATATTTGTTCAACAGCTATTTGAGAACCTGTGCCAGGCACAGTTCTGAGATGTGTGTGCACACACATATCCACTAACCTGCAAGCATGCAGGTAAGTAATGTACATAATGACTGCCAATGATCGAGACACCTCATTTAATCTTTATAATAGGTAGGTAAAATGATTATTTTTGTTTTGTTGATACACAGATAGTAAAATGTATATACTGAACTGCTTTGCCATATAGACTCTCCATTGAGGTCCCTGCAACTCTAGGGCTACCACAGGGAAAAATATTTAGCAAGCATTTGTTGAGTTCCGCAGATTTTCCTGGTATTGAGAGATGTTAAATGTAGGCATGTTAAGGAATTTACCGATTTGCTATGAGACAGTATCTTACGAGAAATCCTGGGCAAGTGTACTGAGTGCGGTGTTGGAAGTTGGTTTGAGGTGCTATGGGGACACCAAAGTGACTTGTCTGAGTGGAGAAATCCACTAAGGCTTCCCAGAGGAGAGAGAGGTTGGTGGCTTTGGTCTTGGAATGACTGTTCAGACATTCATCAGGCAGTGTTGTTGGTGAGAGAAGCTTCTGAGCAGAGGGACACAGGTGGCTGAAGGGGTGAAGCAGGTAGCCTACTGTGTCTGGGCACCTTAGAATGGCCATGTGGCTGGAATATAGGGGACTGGATGGGTGTGTGAGGAGCAGGCTGAGATCAGGAGGTAAAGGCCATGGGTGCCCTATTATGCAGCTGGGTCCTAGAGTGGGGTGGGGGAATCTGCTGCAAGATTTCAAATGAGTGTATGATAAAAGTCATATTTGTATTTTAGGAAAACTCTGGCTGAAGAATAGCATAGGAGAGTCTTGCAAAGAATGCATCTCCTAAGGATTCTGATTCAGTACTCTGTCATCAGAGCTGGGATTTATATTTCTTTCTTTTTTGAAATATATTTTATTGATTTCAGAGAGGAAGGGAGAGGGAGAGAGAGATAGAAACATCAATGATGGGAGAGAATCATTGATTGGCTCCCTCCTGGATGCCCTTTACTGGGGATCAAGCCCGCAACCCAGGCATGTACCCTTGGCCGGAATCGAACCTGGGACCCTTCAGTCCGCAGGCTGACGCTCTATCCATTGAGCAAAACCAGCTAGGGCTGGGATTTATATTTCTAAGAAGCCACATGTGTCATCCAGATGTACATCCAGGGTTGGGAACCTGGTGGAACCAGGTTGTCGGCAATGGTGGCGGTGTGGGGACTTAGGCGACATCCCAGCTCAGAAAGAAGTTGTGAGGCCCTGCCCGTGAGAGAGGAGCAAAGTTAGTGGGTTAGAGAGGAGTGGAAAGGCTTTATTTGAGGGATGAAGGGATGAGTAGGCATTCTTGGTGACAAGTTGCATCAGAAGGGATGGGAGAAGGCAGAAGCCTGGGATGATGGCCCAACTGGGGTGCTGATTCAGCCAGGTTCTCTGAGAGGAATCCCTCAGGAGGCTGTGGGATTGGTTTCCCTCACTCAGGACCTGGAAAATCGTTTTTGATTTTAATTGGTGTTTTTACAGACAGAGGCTTAGACACAGAGAAGTGACTTTGAAGGTGCCAGAACCCAGTATGCCATTTCTGTGAGGCACACTCATAGGCTGACTGTGAAGGTTTGGGTTTGTTTGCTTTGCCTTTGGGTCTTTTGGCCTCTCAAGTTGCATCCCTACCATTAGGTCGTTGGACTGAGAGAGAGGGAGGGCGTTAGAGGCTTTGTAGGTGTAATTGAAAATGGATTACATTTTAGAGAGAGGAACTGAGGGTTCTACTTCCTATATCAGTTTAGCAGAACCTGTAGAAGGAAGAGAAATGTATATGCTTTCCTCTTTTTTTTTTTTTCCTCCTGAAGAGATACCTTCTCTGTGTGTGTGGTACATGCATGCATTGTGGAGCTGCAGAAGTGTTGATGGAATCAAGTCGTGGCCTTTTGACTTTTTTACTTTATACATTTGCCGAGGGGTTTCAGGGATGAGGAGGGAAGAGTCCGACCGTCTCCTTCAGAACACCATGGGCCATGTAGAAGTGAAGACAGAGGAAGGCCTGATTTCAGAATTGGCTGCCTCAACCTTTCTGTCCATACCTCTCTGCCTGGGGGTCTTGCCCCACGGTGTGCCCTTGCAGTGTTTGTGGACCTCTCAGAGCTGGTGCTGTGCACACAGTAGGTACTCAAGTAATATTTGTTAATTGACTGAGTAGCTTATTTTCTAAAGGGGGGACAACAGCTACTCAGTTCTTTCACCTCAGCCAGGTTCTTTCTCCTGCTGAAGTTGAACTAGGCATAAACTAGGGACCAGGACAGGGATGGAGTCCAGGGTGAGGCTTTCATCGGCCCCTGAATTTGCATCTCTCTCAGTGTAAGACCTGTTTTGCAGCTGCGCCCTCACTGTCATTAAATGGCAGATTGTATTTTTTATTGGAAGCGTGGGGACTCAGTTGTATCAGTGAACATTGGGAACCAGGCGATATTTTTGAACATGCAATGTCATGTATTTTTGGTTAGTTGGTACATTTGCTTGTATGGGCATGAGCTGGTGTTTGCACACTGTGTGAGCAATGGCATTCCAGTCCCCATGCAGAATTCGGGATGAGAACACTGGCAGCACACAGCCCTCTTTAGGGACCAGGGAAATGTAAAGCACTTGAAAGCAAAGTCTGATGAGCATATTGGAAGAACTGAGTGACTGGGTACCTAGCGGAGTTAATCCTGTGGCTCTGAGCTGTTTAAACAAGCACACCTGTATAAACTGTCATTGTCTTTTGGTGAATTAAAACGCCTTCATCAATTTGAAATGCTTAGGGCTATGCCACATTGTAACACTTGAATTTATCTAGAGAACTGGCCTTGGGACACTGAAAAGGCTTTTGATTTAAAAATTGTGATTCCAAATTTATAAAATTATTTGTTCTTTACCCCTAATTTCTGTTGCCTTTGTATGAAACAGTACAGACCTTCTGTTATGTGGTCAGTCCCCTGCGGCCCGGTGGAGCTTACTTTTCCAGCCTCTGCCCCAACCTTTCTGTTTCCTTGCTCTGCCCTTTCTGCACCACTTCCCCTCCATGGACATCTCTGAGCAGGCCTCTCAGTGCTCTTCTCCTGGTCAGCCTACTGCGACCACTCAGGCCGCAAGACCTGCCTAAATGTCACCTCCCATGAGGCTGTTGTTGACTCAAGAGACAGAATCCACTCCCGTTTCTGTGCTCAAATAGCGCTTTTATTCCTCTTTTGACATCTTATATTCATGTACTTTGTTCATTCATTCATTTACTCATGGACTCACTATTTAGACATCCGTTCGCTCATTATTTTGGGGGAGCATTTACTATTTGCAAGACGTTCCGTTAAATGCCCAGGATAGAAAAATGATTAAAGGCATGGACTTCACATGGGTCTCACAAACCCACAAACAAGGGTGACAGACACATAAACAAGTCATTCCTATGCAGTGAGTGAGCAAAGGTGCTACCAGCATTCAGGAAGGAGTTGGGGCTTACATCTTGAAGGATAATTAACTTTCTTATCTGTCTCCTTGCTGGAAGGGTGCTCCTTGAGGGCAGGGGAGGGTTACACATTTACTCGTGTCCATCTATCTCTCTAGTACCTGGCACCTGGGTGGGAGACATGGGAATGGGAGATAATTATAAAACAAAAATAGTTTTCCTGTCTCATTTCAGAATGAATTTAAGGCAGCTTGCAAGGCTGTAAAATAGCATAAATTAAAAGTGGGGCAAAGAAGAAAGAAAAAGAAGGGAATACAGGTAGGACCTAAAGTGGATTTAGGAATGCAACCAAATTTGTCGACTAAAATAACCTCCATGCTTTCCCTGAGGGTTCTGCCAGAGTGGCTCAATGCACCTTGGTAGCCAGTGAGTAAGGAAAGTCAAGGCCTAGCTGGTTGGCCACAAGGTACAAACACATGGTGTTTGGTGTTTTATCAAACTCTCCTTTGGGGTTTTTATCAAGAGCAACCTATGTGATTCGATGAAGGGATACCCCGATATCCTTGTAGAAAATCCAGTGACTAATTCACAGGTTGTTTCTTAGTATGCTAATGACATCATGTAAAAGCATAATTCAATAAAAGCAATTATTCAGAGCTCCTGGAATAAACTTTCTCTAAGGTAACAATGGGGTCAGAAAGGTACTGGATCAAACAAGCTAGTTCTATTGTTCTGTATTATCCCCTTTTATCTAGTGTTAATGCCACATTCCACTGTCCTCAGTCCTAGAGATCACACAAGCTCTATTTCTGCTCCCAAGGAGTTGTATGATCATGTTCTGGGCCTCAAAAAAAAAAAATACTCTTGTATGATTTGGGTAGAATATCAGGATCTGTATGTTCAGATCCATTAGAAATGGATATTTAAAGGCAGATAGGCCAGACCCAATACCCACACTCACAAGTGATATTTTTGGTGGTTGAGATGATGGAAAGGAACCAAATGTGTCATGACAAAATTGTGTTCTTGGTTACCCGAAGTTGACAGGACACGGGAGTTCTTTCCTTCTGGGCAGGCTGGAGCTTAGATTTTGGATCCTCCGATGCGAATGCTGATGAAATCCATGTGGATCAGTTGGATCTTTAGAAAGCCAGTTGGACTTCACAATTCAGCACTTTAAAATGCTATCTTGGTTCCAGTTTTCCTTACAGATTGGCTTACAACCTCATCCAAAGTAAATTGTGTATTTACCTGTTGCCTCTGTTTCACACCATGCTGTCTAAATAACCCAGGGTAGATGTCCAGAATGAGAGAAGCATCCTAAGACATAGAAGCTGGAGAAGGAGGCCGGGGACCATTTCTCTATGTAGCAGAATTAGAATTTTGCCAAAGGAGCTGCCTCTAGGCAGGTCAGCTACTGGGATTCAGAGTCAGTCCAGAGCCAACATATCATTAAGTTGGCTGTCAACAGGCTGTGTAACATCGAGTGAGTCTCCACTGGCCTTTTGTAAGAAAGATGACACCCTAGGCATGACCCATAGATTTGCCACCCAGGGAACTAGCACTCCGATTGTCCGAGGCCCATTTGTAGGCATTCCCTTGGGCATGGGGCTGAGATGGAACCTCTTGAAACGCTTGTCTTAAGGTTTGGCCAAAGGCAGTGTATGTATTTATCTCACATTTTGATATGTTTTGAAATATTAACTGTCTACTTTTGATTTTGTACTCATTGTCATTTAAAATGCTAAGGCATTGTGATAATGTGGTGAATCTTACCAACTAAGAAATTATGAGTTATAGTACCCATAATTTATAGTGACTAAAGAGTATTATTTTCTTGGTATTTGTTTTTGGTAAGCAGTATGATTGGTGAGTTTACCTCAAATGCATGTCCACGCTCCACAGCTATTGGAATTGGGGAGTTAATTTTGTGGTTTTCTTTGACTATTACACCTGGGAAGGGGTTTATATGTTTTCCTCTCAAAATGTTTGTTGGCAGCTACTCACTGCTAACTCCGTGGCATTTTTTCTCTTAGAGCAGTAAAGAAACTTCTGTTTCCGGGTTTGAAATGTGTTTCCTGAGGTTAAATTGTCCACCTCCCAGGATCCATGACTCAGCCTGCAAGTCATGTCATCCAGCACAAGCTCCCCTTATGAGTGCACTGTCCCAGTGTCCAGTCTTCACTTTGGAATGGTCAGATGGGATAGACTGCCTGGGCCTGAGTCTGTGGCTGTGTCCTTTTGAAGGAGTCTACTGATGAGGGAGAGCAGTGATTAGCTTGACTGGTGGTGTGGTGGGGAAAGGATGAGGCAGGAATTTCTGTTCTCAGAGGCTAACAGATTCATTAAGGGGGTAGAGAATGTTTTTCCCCTAAAGGCTGGTAATACAGAGCTGCATAGCATGAAATCAATCAAAGCCTTTCTTGAGCTGTCACCTGGGCAAGTGCTTAGGGCTGATGGAGCAGAGAATTAGAGCATCTCAGGAGGGCAATGCTAAGTCCTCTAATGGGTACCCAGCATAGGGAGCTTGGTGAAGAGGTATTGGCGTGTTGATGGATCCTGTTGATAGGGGAGTGATTTTTGAAAATGAGAAGGAGTAATTATCCACTCCTTCCTGCTGAAATTAGAGGGAACCTGTTGACAATTGGAGTATATGACACCCAGGTTCACTGGCTGATATTGGCTCCACAGCAGATGTGGCCTCAATTCTCAGTGTCAGCATTCCCTAAAAGATCTGCTCTCTCATTGACAGTGACTTACATTCTGTAGTTCTATCTCTCTGGAGGCTGCCTTCAATATCCAGGCTGCTGATCCTCGTATTTCTCAAGCCACTTGTTAGCAAGTTTGGCTAGTGTCTGACATGGTAGGAAAATAATAACCTGCCCCATTTTACATATGCAAAAGCGATTAACCATCATTAGTGCCTGACATTCCTCCCGGCTACCCAGGGAGGTGAGTCAGTATCATCACTATTCATTAGGAATTAATTAGACTGTGCTTGATGGTGTCAGTCATGGACAAAGCTGAAAGCTCAGCACTGCCTACATTCCTCCTTTTGAAATCCAGCCCACAGCTAGTGAGCAAGTAGTGTGAGTCTGATGTTCCCATGGGATGAGCATTCTCTCTGGAGAAATGACTCTTAGATTTAAAATCTGTTAGTGTATGACTTTGGTCAACCTCTGGACCTCATAAGGTGGGGATAATACCCAACAAGGGTAGTGCAATGATTAACTAAGAAGCTCTAGGTGAAAGCTTTAGACATTGTGCTTGAAACCTGGCTCATTGGGAGCAGGATGAATTTGGATTTCAGGTACCAGTTCACTTTGGAAGTAAAGTTCCTTCATTCCTAGTCTTTTTGTTGGAGTTCAGCTTTCCTATTATGAGAAAAACTTGTGCTTTCACCAAGATCACAGTGAACTTCAAACCATCAAATGCTTGGTCGAGTGTCTCCTACAAATATCATTCCAACCATGTGATTCTCTTTCTTTAAACCCTAAAGTGGCCTCCACTCGTGCCTGCTTTCACCGTGTTCGGAGTGCTTAGAAATCTTTTTTCTCAGCTTTGCTCTCAGTGCAACTCCCTATATGTTGCCCTTTTCACTCACCTACTCTATCAGATTTGCTTTGCTACCTTTTTTTAAAAATCTTTTTTTTTTTTTTTTTTACCTTTTTGAATTTCTTTTTTGGCCACCTCTTTAGTTTCTGGTCTTTATACCCTCAGCAGTTTGCCTCCCTTATGGCTTTTCTTAAAGCTGCCATTTTTACTGGTGGCCAAAGGAAAGGGAAAGCAAAGATAAAATATTGTATCTCCAGACTTACCATTCCACTCAAAACGTTTGTGTTAGAAGAAGCTTACCTGCTAGAGGACCCAAACCATATTTGTCCCTTTAACACGGACTATTGGTTGTCAGTAATCATGATTAATAAAGAAGAAATTGGCTCAGACAGCCAACACTTAGTTATCCAAACTGTGTTAGACTTAGTCTGTCTTCCTAATTTGGAGATTTCCTTTGGGCTCCTACTACTCATAAGAACCTTGGCCATGGTCAGGGTGAAGCTTGATGATAAGTTTAGTCATGTTGTCAAAGAATGTTCATGTCATCTGGTTGTTGGTTTGTTCCTTCTTTCTTTTTTTGGAATATTTATTATGCCAGGTGCTGTGCTAGCACTGCGGATACTGTGGTGACTTGAACAGTCCCTGCCCTCAGGGACACTGGAGTGTGAATGGGTGGGGGGCAATAATAAGCCAGCATACTGAGTTCTATTAGTTGAGTCTATGGAACCACAAGGGGATGAATGACTAAATTGGCCTCCTTCAGTGTTAATGATGGAAACTGAGACACTCAGGGGCTACAAGTACCACATGGTCCTGGATTACTCAAATAGAGACAGAGTCCTAATTCCTAGTCCAGTTCCTTTCCTTTTGCCTCAGACATGTGCTAAAACAAGCATATGATTTTTTGTGTGACCTTCATGTTCAGTGGCATTTCATGAATCATGAGAGTTAGTTAAAACTAACCCTTTTATTTAAAAGCTCTTAAATCACCCACAAGTGGGTGAGATGCTTGCATTATGAGGGATCCACAGGAATTAACATGGAGCAGCAGATTCCTGGATCCTATGTCATATCCTTTGTTCATAAGTTCCGTGAATAGAGTTGGTGTCAGAAGCACCTGTATTTGACTCTCTCACCCCCTTCTGTCCTCAGCTCTTAAGTTAAAATGTGGATTGGTCAAATATACATATGGCCAAAACCGGTTTGGCTCAGTGGATAGAGCGTCAGCCTGCGGACTCAAGGGTCCCAGGTTCGATTCCGGTCAAGGGCATGAACCTTGGTTGCGGGCACATCCCCAGTAGGGGGTGTGCAAGAGGCAGCTGGTCAATGTTTCTCTCTCATCGATGTTTCTAACTCTCTATCCCTCTCTCTTCCTCTCTGTAAAAATTCAATAAAATATATTTTAAAAAATATATATACATATGATGTCATTCCGTTGTACTCGTGTTCCTCTTCTTAGAGTGCCAGTGGGTAGTTGTAAAATAATGATCCATTTAGAAAGTGTGGCTGCTGGGCCTGTTAACAGTTCTTTGTGGAGTTGATTATGGTGTGGCTAGGAAGAGTTTCAGAAAAAGAGGAACTTCTAGAAAAGTGTTAATGATGGAAACTGAGGCACATAGGGGCTACATGATATATAGTAGATTTTCAGCAACAAAAGTTCCCTTCTTTCTTTCCTTTTAGGCATTCATTTAGGTCTGGGATTGTTCCCTTGAACCAAACTTCCCAGAAAAACATGAAAATTATTGAACCTGTGAATATAAGTGTAGGTTTATATAAGTATTAGAAATAAAATGGTTTGTTAAAAATGTAAATTTTTTATTTAGTAATCTAAAGGTCCTTTGTAACTTTATTTCCCAAAGGGAACCATTAGGAGAGCACCTTTATTTCTTCACCATCCCATTATCAGTAGGTATTTGGCCACTACAAGGCACATACCACTGTCTAGAGATAATGGACTTGAAAACAAATGAACATCTGGTCATGGTTTTACAGATGACAGAGCACCTTCACTCATTATCTTTAAATCTTTATGACAACCCTGTCAGATAGAGTCCCTCCACCCTTTAATGATTTTCCTATGTTGGGATTGTATTTATGATCTCCATTTTACAATAAAATCTGAGATTCTGAGAGATTAACTACTTCAGTCTGGACTGCATGGCCAGTGTGTGAGCCAGGTTTGGAGTCCAGATTAGTTTGAGCCTGAATATCATTGCCCCCCCCCCCCAATTCTGTGTTGTTCTTTATTTACTGAATTGTGTGAAAGTTAACTCCCTTGCTCAAAGGAGGGATGAGGAGGTGGACATCAGCTCTACAGGCACAGATATTCTATGCATAATTTACTTGATTAGATCTTATTATTTGTAATAAGCAGGTGCTTCTTGCTGTGTATGTGGAAACCAGGTAGATTGGGTGGTACTTAACCAATGCCACACAATTTTAGGACACTCCTAATGTGTGGCTGATACTCTGAGCCACTAGATACAAGGACAGTTTCCACAATGAGGTGGATTTTGAGCTGGTCTGGAAGGGACCTGAGGGATAGAATGCCAGAATGGTTATTTCAGTATCCAGTACGGGGAGCTTTTCTCAGCCAGCCCCAGTCTTGTGATTGGAAACTCTCTGCCCATACAGGGCCTCATCTTACAATTGGGTTGTAAAACCAAGGGCCTGTATAACTCTGTGGATTATGTATCTGGTAGCTTCTGGGGTTTGTGTCCTGGCCCTTGTCCAGAGTAGGTAATTCCATCCTGCTGAGCTCCAGTTGACCAAATTGCAAGGGCCTGGACACAGAGTTCTTCCCTTTGCAGTAAATGAATAAAAACATGTGAGCATTTAGAACAGTGCCTGTGTTTACTAAGTGGATGGATCAATTAATGCTAATACTGCATTCCCCAAACATCCAAGGGCGTGACTCCCAGCTTTAGAGGTAATGTCAAGGGATTATCTACAAGACTCTGTCTTTAAGGCAGCCAGCCCACCCCTTTTTGAACAGCTCAACTAGCAGGAACTTTTTTCTCATGTTGAGCTGGAATCATCTTAGAACTTCCACAGAATGGGTCAGCACCCTCTCCATGTGACAGCCAGCTCTTCAGAGGATGTTCAGTGTCTAAGAACACTAAGCTTGCAATTATGATTCAATAAAATCTTACCAGCTTTGAGCCATGTAGGCTAAAATAATGGGATTTATAAATAAACTCCTGTCTTTAGCTCCTAAACCAGTTGCACTAGAGAAGGGAATTCAGGAATAGCACTTGGAGTGTGGGAGCCTAGCGGTTTTGTGGATCCTAGCCAATCTCTGAGCATCATTTATTGAGGGCCATGGACAAACTGGGATGCGTTCATGAGGGCTGAGCCAGGTATTATGTGAATTATGTCTAGTCTAGGACATAATAGGGTTGCTCCTGTTACATATAAATGGGTGTTTGGGTGGGAGATTTGCTTCTGCAAGGGATGGGTTAGTATAGAAGTTAACCTGTACATGGGTTTTAGCCTAGTAGATGGAAGAATTTCAACATGTCAGTGTGGAGGTAGTGGGTTCCTTGTCATCGGTGATGTTCATGTGTAGATTATATGACCAGTTGAGAAGTGTTAGAGGGGACTGCAAGCATTTGATTAGGGCAGTGTTGGGGAGTTTGGTCTGAAGACTCTGAGGCTCTCAGTTACATGGTGATGCTCTTTTTAGGCAAGTAAAGTTCCCCAGTCCATTTGCTGGCCCTCACTGTCCTGGATTCTGTCCCTCTACCATAGTGGTTGCATGCTGAGTACATTACTGTTTATCTTAAAATGTGGCTCTCTGAGCTGCCCAAAGCTCAAAGACTAGCCTGTGTTTTTGTAAGTCTATATTTTTGTTTTGGGGGTGGTGGGGGGTGGGTGGGAGTTAGGCGGAGAGGGAGACAACAGATTAACCACTGCTCAAAGCATTCACTCGTATTCTCATAATTTCTCCAATAAACTGCTTTGGAGCTAGAACAGACTCTAGGGGAGCATACAGCTCAGCTTGAATTTTATAAGACTCTTAGATTCCAACAAAAAAATGTAATAATTTGAGAATTCAAAAGGCCCACACTGCAGGCATTGCAGAGTTCATCTGGGGGTTAATCACAAAACCCTTTCTTGTGGCATAATTTATACCTCAACATTTGGCAGTTTTTAAAGTCCGGTGCCAATGTACACGTGTTGGTAAGAAGTAGTAAATATTTTGCTGACAAGTTCTTTGAATGATGGATCTGTGGCAGCATTTAAAGGCAGACAACCTGGGGGTTTCTTTTATCCAGGTGCTGCCAAATCTCAAAAGCTGTCAGGGTACCAAGCCAAAATCACCCACTAGTTATACCATTAATTGTGTAATGTTCATGTGCCTCAGAGTTTCTGCACCTGGGATCTGTTGATATACACTGATGGGGGAGGGCAGAGGAAAGGGATACAATCGGGAGAAGGAAGAAAGAAGACAGGCTGCTCGCTCCCAGGTAACTGCCCTGGAGCACAGAGCAGTCCCTGGTGCCTGGTGGGGCCAGCACCTGCTCCCCTCCTGGCTGCCTCTGTTGTAATGTTGTGTGGACTTGATGGGGACAGAAGGCAGGGAATGGTGGGGCCCACTAAGCTCTCTCTACTGTGACCCTGCCATCTCCCTTCTTCGATCAGTTGCCAGGAACAATTCTCCCCTTTTGGGGGAAGCCTTTGAATTAATGATCTGATGCCTTTTCAACAAAGGAATATTGATATGTTAGTGTGTGGACAGCAGGGAGTACTGGATTAGATCATTTTCACATGGGTGTTTGTGCCAGTTTGACATTCGTGTGGAAAGCTTATCCCTTTAAGACCATAGGTTTCATGCATACTTTAAGGAGAATAAACCTTTGAGAAAGATTTCTTTGGTTCTGTAACCTTCAGTGCTACAGAGAAAGAAATGAAAGTCTCCCCCACAGTTTTCTTACGATCAGGAATGCCGAATAGGCTACCGAAGTGCCCATGTAGGTGTAAACCATTTCTTTCTGTAAATGTGCTGGCCTCTTGTAGCTGTTGCAGGGAAGGCAGGAATGGGGACAACTTGGTCCCTGCTTCAAGGTTACAATCTAGAAGCTGACAGTGGCAACGTGACCTGACTGTTCAGGCTCAATGTCCCGCAGAGAAATGCTATAGACTCGCAGGTCCAAGTCAGCTATCATAGTAGAGTGAGTTTTGTGATAACAAAATAATCTCCTTCCTTCCTTCTACCCTGCCACCACCTCGAATCTGGGTGATTTCAGTGACAAATATTGGGATGATTTAATTAACATTTCAGAGTTACCATGTCGATGGCCACAGTGAGGCAGACATCTTTTGTTTTACTTTATTTTCTTTTAAATAAAATTGTTCTGCTATGGAGATTCCATTATTATTGAACAGAGTGTGCCTGGTAGATGGTAGGCACTTAGTAAATGGTTTTGCATGGTTCGCTGTGAACTTTTGCGACTCAGAGTGAATACTATTCTTGGATGAAAACTTTCTCTCATCTGCGAAGATTATACAGCTGCTGTCCACCATTATGTTTCTGTATTGAGTGCCTAACATGAATACATAAAGTAAAAATCCACTTGGGTCTCAAAATTCCATATTCTCTGCTAGCAGTTATTCTCAAGCAGATCTGCCAACTGAAGAATGTGCAATGAAACTAGCAAAGAGCAGTATATTGGTGGTTACCTCATCCTTATCACACTGTATTTTCATTTCTTTATTAGGTTTATTTTCTTGAAAAGGCTCCAGGCTTCGGCTTGGAAAACCCAACCGCCAAAATTGAGCCCAGCAGCTGGAGCGGCAGCGAGAGCCCTGCCGAAAACATGGAAAGGATGAGTGACTCCGCAGATAAGCCAATTGACAACGATGCGGAAGGGGTCTGGAGTCCTGACATTGAGCAGAGCTTTCAGGAAGCCTTGGCTATCTATCCACCCTGTGGGAGGAGGAAAATCATCTTATCAGACGAAGGCAAGATGTATGGTAAGTGGTCTGGAATGCCTCTTTGAAACGCTGCAACCCGCTTTTGTATTGAAGGGTCATTGTAGCTAGCCTTCTACTTAGATCTGTTCATTATGTTGTGTTGAATGATCTTGGCAGAATTTTAGTTGGCCATCCAAGGGACTAAATCTCAACTAAAGAGGAGAATCAGTAAAGGACAGTTGGGAAATCATTCCCTGGGGGTTTCTTCTCCCTCTCCATGCTCAGTGACATTATAGCAAAAGCTCTCTAGGTCCAGGTGGAACATAGATAGATGCAATGGCATTTGAGACACCAGTGTGGGGACTCCTTCTTCAGAACTCATGACTAATGGAAGAAAGTGCAGCGGCTTACCTCCAGATAACTGAAATAGGGGTCTGCTGATGCCATATAGCTTAATTTTTTTTTCCAGGAAGAGATAGCAATCTAGATGTTTATATAGGAAAACTCATTTTGAAAAGTCAGCACTTTTTTCTTTTTAACATAACCCTGTATAGACTAGATAAAATATGTGTATGGTTTAATCAGACCACCTGTTTGCAGCTTCATTGCCGGTTTGCAGTTGAATGGCAGACAGGGCATTAACCCCTCTCTCCCCAGGCTATTCTCACCCATCTCCCCTTCTATAAGGGATGCCAGGCAGTGTGTTCTGAAGGAAACCCCATGAGTGTCCAAGAGGACAAGACTGGTTGACCAGATGGCTTAGGATACCAAACTCCAGAGCTTGCCTGCTAGGGTTGGGCATTCCCCAGTCCTTCTGTTAATGCTTTTTTGGCTGCTTACCTTTTGGGAAGCAGATGGCAGGTGGTCGCTTGTATATTCTACTTGTCTAATTGAGCACATTGAGTTGACAGAGTTTGCACTATAGCTGAGTCTAAAGAGATGCAAACAAACAACCTAAACTCCAAGAGAACTGGCTTAGCAACCTACCTGAGGTTAACTTACCACAAGAGTGATTTATTTCTAAATAATTTGAAAGCTTTTCATAATAGGCTGTTGTACCTTTAATACTGTGCCTCCTCTATCAGGAGCCATAGGAGGCTGCAACTCAAACTAGCACACACTGCTAAGGAGAAAGCAGATGGTGGTGCAGCTGCCACCAGCTGTGCCCCCACTCCGCCCTCCCCGTCTCCAACTTGGATGATGTAATGGAAACAAGGAAAATTTTGCTTTCTGCAACACTGGAGTCTCTAAGCCTGTTGTTCTCTCTTTCTCTCTCTCTCTCTCTCTCTCTCTCTCTCTCTCTCTCTCTCACACACACACACACACACACACACACACACACACACACACACACGTGGAGGGTAGGAATGGGAGAGAGAACCCAAACCTTCAGAATTCGTTTTATGCTCTCATGTAATCCTTTGTAGCCAGAGAAGCTTCATTGGGTCTGCTGAAATGGACCCAGGATGAAACATCACAGTTGCTGTGGTAGAAAGTTTCAGGGCCTTTGATTTTCTGTGTATTTGTATCTTTCCTGATCTATTCGTCCTAGGCCTGGCTGTTTGTTTTCAGGGTCTTGTCTTCATACCTAAAAATGAAACCTCCCCATTTTAAAGGCAGAGAAAAGCACTTTAATCTTCGAGCCTTCTTTGAAACTGATTTTATTATGGGTAGTGAAGGTGGTTTCAGGCTACTTTACCTTATACAACTCCCATTTGTTTACCCAGAAATTGCTGTAACCTAAAATATTGGCCTACTATTGGAAATCCTGGTGGGGAATAACGACAGCCCTTTATTTGTCACAGGGAATACTGGGAAAGGCACTGTCCCTTTAGGTTTCAGGGCTGAGGACATAATTCAAAGCAAAAGTTTATCTTTTCAACTTCAATTTTGTTTTCTCCATTTGAGTGCATTTTTTAGGTACCAGCCATGGTATATTTAACCATTTTGCTGATAACCTCATCATAAATATACTTTTTGTGTGTGAAAATAATGGTATAAGAGCACTTGTTGGTAATTGGATGTCAGGGGCAGCTGGTTAGGAAGTAGAATGGTGAGACGTTTTGGATTTGAGTCATCTACCGACAGTGAACTCAAACAAGCCTACCTTTGGTCTGTGTCTCGGTTTTTCTCCCCTGTAAAAAAAAAAAAAAAAAAAAAGAGGGTAAAGTAGATGATGTCTATGGGTCCTTGGTACTTTGTGCCATTTTGTGATACTGTGATTTTGTGACTTTTACCTCAGTCAGTTCATTGAAAAACAAGGTGCTAGTTGTGGGAACACATCTTTAATACCCATGGTCATCAGATTCTGAAGGCTTCTTGAGAGCACATGCTCTGTATGGACAGTACCCTCTCCCCCTCCCCCACCCACACACGCACAAATCAGCCTTACGTTTGTTGACTGCGTTGGTGACCAACCTGACTTAAAAATGGGTCATCTTTTTGAGCGAGCAGCGTTAGGGTTGTGTGTCCTGATATGGGGGTGCAGGAGATACATTTGCTGCAGTGGACCTGAAGTCACTGCACTCCATGCATCTGCCTTGGAGAGAAAGCATCCACTCTGAACTTCCTCTCGGCACGGAGAAGCTTTGCTTCTACTGCTACTTTGGAAGGAAATATGATATTTAGGCAGGCGATGGGAGATGGAGCCTGGACCCCTTAAGAGGGGCTGCTCCAGGTGCCCTGGAGCTGCCTGTGACCTGCTCATGACTTTGAGGACGAGAAAAGGTTGAGTTGGGAGCCTAGGCCCCAGCCACTTGGGGATTGAGTCATGTGAGCACTGTGGGCCAGAGCTACTGTTCCTTGGCTTGCGGCCTGTTCCCCATCTTACCATAAGTGAATCAGGACACAAACCAGACCAGGAGTCGAGGTTTCTTAAGGCCCAGAGTGCATAGTTTCTCTCTTAAGCATTTTGTAAATGAAAACATTGAAAGCATTTTGGATTCCATGGAGTAAAATCAAAATAATTTAATGCCTTTTAGTGGAATACCAAGTGTTTTTGACTTGTGGGGGTTATTCTGATATTTCTGAGCATTTATAGAGTGCATTGTGATGTCACTAATCCAGAGCCATGGGAGAAGCAAGGTCAAGTGCAGCACTGATTTATTTTGGTAATGAAATTTCCTCTGTGGTTGGCAGTAGGGCAAATGCAATCTTATAGACGGGAAGAACCGAAAGCTCTCTTTATGAGGAGGTTTGGGCCATCAAAAGGCTGACTTCCTTCTCTGCTCCCTCGTCTGTAGGGAAGCTGAGTCTTTATATGGTTGGTCCTCATGTGGACAGATTACTTCTGTCTTGGGCACCCTATGTGTAGACAGTTGTAATTAGGGATAATTAGGAAGAGGATACATACTCATTCTCCTTTTTTCTCTGTGTTTTCCTTTCCTTTCTAGTTTTACTTCTTTTAATTTTTATTGAATTTATTGGGGGTGACAGTGGTTAATAAAATTATATAGGTTTCAAG
The DNA here is from genome assembly GCF_951640355.1 of Cnephaeus nilssonii. Taxonomy (NCBI): domain Eukaryota; kingdom Metazoa; phylum Chordata; class Mammalia; order Chiroptera; family Vespertilionidae; genus Cnephaeus; species Cnephaeus nilssonii. The sequence continues at coordinate 34,553,508 of NC_137084.1, read as the reverse complement.
TGTACAATTCTGTAACACATCATCTGTAAATTGTATTGTGTGTTCACCATCCCAAGTGAAGTCTCCTTCTGTCACCATTTATTTCCCCCTTTACCTCTTTCTATTTTGTCCCACCCCCCTTTCCCTCTGGTAATCACCATACTGTTGTTTGTGTCTATGAGGGTTTTTTTGTGTTTTTTTTTTTGTTTTTTGTTTTGCTTAATCCCTTCACCTGTTTCATCCAGCCCCCCCACCCCTCTCCTCTCTGACAGCTGTCAGCCTATTCTCTGTATCTATGAGTCTATTTTGTTTGTTTATTAATTTTGTTCATTATATTCCACATATAAGTGAAATCATATGATATTTGTCTTTCTCTGACTGGTTTATTTCCCTTAGCATAACACTCTCCAGATCCATCCATGCAGTCACAGAAGATAAGGTTTCCTTCTTTTTATGGCTGCGTAGTATTCCATTGTGCAAATTATCACAAAAAAATTTTTAAACATGTTTTTATTGATTTTTAGAGAAAGAAGAAGGGAGAGAAATAGATAAATGAAAACATTAATGAGAGAGAAACATCATCAAGTGGCTGCCTCCTGCACACCCCCCACTGGGGATTGGGCACACAACCCAGGCATGTGTCCTGACCGGGAATCGAATTGGTGACCTTTTGGTTCATGGGTCGATGCTCAACCACTGAGCCACACTGGCATGGCTACCACAATTTTTTTTTAATTTTTATTTTATTGATTTTTTACAGAGAGGAAGGAAGAGGGATAGAGAGTTAGAAACATCGATGAGAGAGAAACATAGATCAGCCGCCTCTGGCACACCCCCTACTGGGGATGTACCCCCAACCAAGGTACATGCCCTTGACCGGAATCGAACCTGGGACCCTTCAGTCCGCAGGCCGACGCTCTATCCACCGAGCCAAACTGGTTTCGGCATTACTACCACAATTTTTTTATCCACTCATCTACTGATGGACACTTGGACTAGTTCCAAATTTTGGCTATTGTAAATAATGCTGCAGTGAACATAGGGGTGCATATAAGTTTTGAATTAGTGTTTCAGGTTACTTCAGATTTATTTCCAGAAGTGGGATCCCTGGGTCATAAGGCAGTTCCATTTTTAATTTTTTTAGGAACCTCCATACTGTTTCCCACAGTGGCTGCACCAGGAATGCCTGTGGCAACTGAAAACCCTGGTCTAGTTATGTAGTCACATATCTCCCATCATCAAACCACGGTAGGGACAGGAGATAGCATTCATTGATTGCTTGCTTTAGAGAAGGAAAAGTGTAGCACTTCAAATCTTGGACTTTGAAATTGATATGAATTCTAGCCCTGCCATTTGCTGATATCAGATGTTGGGCAAATTGCTTTTCTTTTGTGTGCCTCCATTTCCTCCATTGCAAAAGGGGTTTAAATAGAGCCTATTTCAATGGATCATTATAAGAATTAAGACTAATTGTGATATAGGACCTCCCCTACCACATTTGAGCAGTGTCTGGTATACAGTAAGAGCTATATAAGTATTTATGAACTAAAAACCAGAAGTGTTCTCTGCCATGGACTGGATTAAAGGCTTTACATATAATTTCCATCTATTGCTCCCAACAACATTTCGAGGTGGGTGTTATGATCCCCACCTTGTAGATGAGGAATCTGAGGCTAAGATGGGTAAAGTGGCTTGCAGATTACCAGCATAAATGGTAGAGCTGGAAAGTTGCAAATCCAGGTCTGTCTGACTCTGAAACCTGGGCTCTTTCCACTGTGCTTTCATCCTTCCTTAGTGGAGGTCATTAAACATTAATTCAGCAAGTAAGTATTGAGCGCCGCCTACATTTCAGCCCAGTGCTAGGGATTGTCAACTGGACAGACATGGTTCCTGCCCTCAGGGAGCCATCACAAGTTCATTTGCAGGAAACACTGACCGAGGTCAGGGCTGTGTGCCAGAGCTTTCTGGGAAGTCTGAGGGCCCTTTGAAGATGGTCACCTTCTACTTAGCCTTTTGCAGCCTATTCTTGGCCACTGATGTCCAAGGCACCTGGCCCAATGCTGGCAGGAAGAATGCTTCTCAACTAACACAGCAGGAGGATCCTAGATCACAAGGCTGGCCCTGATGGTGGCCAGGAAGCTGTCTGGAAGATGCTGGTGCCCTAGGATCCTGCTGGCAGCCTGGGCAGAATGATGGCTGGCCAGTGACTTTCTCTTTTTTCTTAGTGGGTGTCTTCAGGGTCCTTGCTTAACACAGCTCCAGGGATGCCCCCTTTCTTGCTGGGATTCCAGGCCTAATGGTGAGCCCTAGAGAGCTGAGGTGTGAGGACTAGAGAAGGTGAGGAGGAAGGCATCTTTGGGCCAGCCTTCTCCAATTGCTGCCCTGAGACCAGCCAGCCAGGGAAGCATAGGAGTTCGAATTGCCCCTTTGCTTACTTCACACAAGCACAAGACAGATTAGGGAAGGGGGCCATTTTAGTGAAGTGATGGCAGAACAGACAAGGGACATCAGACTGCGTGCACACACAAGCAGGTGTGACGTGTGCACTAATCAGTGTAGGCAAAGAGACAGACATCTGGTCTGGAGAACTGGTCAAGGAAATGCAGGTTGTCCCTTTGTAAGACAGTGGGCTATCATGACATAGCTTTGAGGACCAGGAAGGTGGTCTATGTCTGTGGAGGGCCTAGAGGCCCTGATGTGGAAATGATTGTACCATCCGAGCCCTGTAGGATCTCCAGGCCTTAAAAGTGCCTGTTGGGGCCTGAGATGAAGTTGTTCTTTCCATTTCTCCATCCAAACATTATGTGGCATCTTTGATTTCCTCTCTTGGTCTGACCTGTGTTTCAGGGCATTATTTCAAATGAATTGGCCAAAAATATGAAGCACAAAGAACTGTACCCTTAGAACAGATTGGAACCTCCATAAGGCAGGGATCCCATCCTGCTGTCTTGTGGGACATAGAGAGTGTCAGTAATGTTTCTTGAATATATGAATACATGAACCATTGGCTAAAACAAAAGAAGGTGAATAAATAAGCCTCTATACCCCAGGGCCTCTACTGTTGAGGGAACTGGCTAGAAAGAAGAGGAAGAAAAAGAGAAAGATGTCTGTATATTAATGGTCTTTCCAGATTGGGGAGGGTGAAACCCTGGATTTTGCTATGTGTGTTGGAAAATGTTAGCTCAAGAGGCAGGGAAGATTTTTGCCCTAATAGGCACAATAGTAGAACAAGGGTTAATTCTGGAATCTTAGGCACCACAGATGAGTAATGAGGGATTTTGAAATAGTTTGGTTCCTGTGAGAAGAGCAAAGCCAATATCATCAGCATTTTGATTGGGAAGTTGAGTGCGTGGGGGCCATGCAGAGGTTTATACATAAGGTGTGAGCCCTTGTGCAATCCAGATTAAAAATAGCTAATTAGGATGGCTCAAGAATTGGTCATATGGGAGAAAGAGGAAAGGATGTTAAATTATTACCGAGTTATGCTTTCCAGCTGCTTTGCTGTGGCAGTGGGTGAGCTCTGGGACTGAAGAAGACATGATTCATAAATCATTCATTGAGGGCCTGACTGTGCTTTGACTGCAGTGGGGACAACAGATAAAAAATAATGAAAATAACTGACCTGTTTGACCAGTTATATGTGTTTTCTCTTTGCTTTAGAGTGTGATGTCTGTTTGTTCCTCATAACAACCCAATGACATAGATACTGTGATTATCCCCATTTTACAGCTAAGGAAACTGAGGTGCACCAAGGTCAAGTTACTTTCTCAAGGTCACACAGTAACTAAGTGGTGGAGCTGACATTTGAAACCAAGCCAGTCAGTACACTAAGTATAATATTGACATTTAAGGAAGTATATTCTGTACCAGAGATACACACATCTTAATGGTAGGGCAACTCAAAGTGAGATTATTTATGATTGGGGAATGCAAGAGCATGGACGAGAGACAAATATATCTGAGCTAACTTTGAATTGTAAAAGGCTACTAAGTGTTGTTGTTTCTTTTCTTTTTAAAACTTACTTTGCATATAGACCTGTTTAAAATCTGTAGAAAGTTGCGGATCTTTTCTGCAGACAAATGTATATTTATGTATAGTTATAAAATTTTAGGTGATTTCTGGAGCCCAGATTCAGACTTGTTACTTTAGAAAGAGAGAGAAGGGAAACGCATGCAAGCCTGAAGGAACAGCGTGATAAAGGCACAGAGTTCAAAAGGGCACAGCTCTGATGCTCTCAGAAATGAGGGTGTATGTGGAGCAGGAAGATAGATGAGCCTGGAAATGTGGGCTGCTACTGCATCCTGGAGGGCCTCGAATGCCTCCTCCTGGTGTTTGGTGCTCATTTGAGAACAAAGAGAAGGGAAGCCATTACTTTTTTTTTTTTTAAGGAGACAGCTGTGACTCAGCCTGTGTTTTACAAAGCCAGCTCTGAAAGCAGGAAGACAAGTTAGATGGCTATTGCAATAGTTCAGTGGGAGAAGATGAGACCTAACCAGGCTACTGGCAGTGTTGGTGGGGGAAGTTTCAGAGATAGAGTCAGTAGGACTGGCTGACTGGATCTAGTTTGTGAAAGAGAAGGAGGAGTTGAAGATGATTTCAGGGTTCTGCTTCTGGGTAGTAGGGAGGATAGAGGGACTTTTAAATGAAATGGGGAGTGGAGACAGGAGAAGCAGGTTTGTTGAGAGGAAAGGCGTGAAGAGTTGAGTTTTGTCATGTGCTTGAGGTACTGGGTCGCCATCCAGATGAAGATGACCTGTGGAAGTCGTAGTTTAGGGCTCACCATCAGAGAAGTGATCCCTGAAACTGTGAGAATGGGTGATATGGCCTGCGAAGGATAGGCTCACAGTGTCTCCTGATAAAACTGGCATATATTTTAAATGGAGTGTCTGTAACCCTGGGAGAGTAAAGAGACTGCCTTTTTAAGAAGAAGGAAGACACATCAGTAGTTCCCAAGCCTGACCATCATCAACAGATGCTTTTGAGAAGCTTAAAAAAAAAAAGACAAAGCAGAATGGACACAAACAAATTGAATCAGACTCTCTGGGAGTATGTATGGTCTGGGAATCTCTATTTCTAAAAGCTCTGTGGGTAGTTTGGGCGATCCGCCCAGTTTGAGAGCCATTGGGCTAGAGCAGTGGTCGGCAAACCGCGGCTCGCGAGCCACATGCGGCTCTTTGGCCCCTTGAGTGTTCTAACGCCACTTCTTCAAAATAGACTTGCCCAGGCCGAAAACTTACTTCGCGCATGGGCCATGAAGTTTCAATCACACTGTACATGCGCGCCCGCACGTGGTATTTTGTGGAAGAGCCACACTGAAGGGGCCAAAGAGCCGCATGTGGCTTGTGAGCCGCGGTTTGCCGACCACTGGGCTAGAGTACAGCCTAGGTCCAAGAGAACAGGACCACATTTTTAGATTTAGAAACAAATGAGCAGAGGGTGAGACTAACATTTGAAGCAGTCTTTACAGGATTTGAATACAGGAAATGAACTACGTTATTCAGTGTATACCCCCTGTGTACCGAGAGGGAACATTATGATGCCCACTCTTTGGAGAGATTTGGCCACTCGGGAGGCGCCATGAGATGGTCATAAAAAGTTAAAGGAAGACTTATTTTAGAGCAGGGGAAATACTCGGCCATTTGGTTCGAAGGGGAGAAAATTTTATGAATTGAGGATATGATTGATGGAAGAAAACCCAGGAGAAACTTCAAAAGGAGTAAGGTATTGTGTGTGTGTGTGTGTGTGTGTGTGTGTGTGTGTGTGTGTGTGTGTGTTTATTCTGATGCATAATCATATGAGTAGAGGGTTCAGGGAGGGCCTAATGATTGCTTTCTTCAGATGAGGACTAATTATGTAGGCCGAGGTGGGTCGTGGGCTTTTGAAAAATAGAGTAAGCTTAGTAGAGATATTGTGGGGGAATGGAATATCCATGGATAGGGTGAGTAAAAGAATTTCTGAGCAGTGCACCAATCTTATTCACATTTCCCTGATTCTACTTGCACTCGTGGATATGCGTGTGTGTGTGCGCGCGCGCGCGCGCGCACGCACGTGTGTATGTGTGTGTGAAGTTCTAAACAATGATGTCTCATGTGTAGGTTCAGGTATCCACCACCACAGTGAGGATATATATAGAACAGTCCCAATATCACAAGATCCTAACCATACCCAATCTATCCTATTCCCTCCCACCCGCACCTTTTCCCTAACCCCTGGCAACCATTAATTGATGCTCTGTTTCTAAAGTGTCATTTAAAACATTTATAATAATAAAAGGGTAATACGCTAATTAGACCGGACATCCTTTCCGAACAAAGCTGCAGTGGGCGGGGGCCAAAGCCCTTGCACGAATTTCGTGCATTGGGCCTCTAGTGTTATATAATGGTATTATGCAGTATGTAACCTTTTGGGATGGCTTTTTTCCTTCCATTCAGCATAATTCCCTGAAGATTCATTCAGGTTGCTGCATATATCAATAGTTTGTTCCTTTTTATTGTTGGGTGGTAGTCCACGATACACACATACACACACACACACACACACACACACACACACACTCTGCAGTGTGTTTAACCATTTACCTGGGCAAATGGGCTGATTCCACTTTTTGGCCATAAAAATAAAGCTATTATGACCATTTATTTACAGATTTTGTGGTAACATAACTTTTTATTTCTGTGGGATAAATGTCCAGGAGTGCAGTTGCTGGGTCATATCATAGTTGTGCCTTTAGTTTTTTATTAACTGCTCAACTGTTTTCCAGAGCAGCTGTACCATTCTATATTTTCACCTGTAATCTGGATTCTTTGCACCCTCATCAGCATTTGGTATTGTCACTGTTATTTATTTTAGCCATTCTGATTGGTGTGTGGCGGTATCTCATATGGTTTTAATTTAAATTTCCTTAATGACTAATGATGCAGAACATCTTTTCATGTGCTTATTTGCTACCTATATATTCACTTCAGTGAAATGTCTGTTGGTGTCTTTTGTCTAATTTTCTAATTTTCTTTGTCTAACTTTTATTGTTGAACTTAGGGAGTTCTTTATTCTCACATATACAGTTTGCAGATATTTTCTCCTTGTCTGTTCCTTATATTTTCATCTTCACATGGGCTCGCATAGAGTAAAAGTTTTTAATTTTTATGAGATCCAATTGATTAATTTTCCCTTTTATGGGTTGTACTTTTGGTGTCAGGTCTAAGAACTCATTGCCTAGTCCTAGGTTCTGCAGATTTTCTCTTATGTTTTATTCTAAGAGAGTCATAGTTTTCTTTTTTACATTTGAGCCTATGATCCATTTGGAATTAATTTTTGTTTAAGGTAGAGAGTGTAACTTTTGGGGGAGGGGAGCCCATTGGCATGGTTATGTGATATATATAATCAGAGGATTAGGGTTTATTCATATTTTGACAGTTGTCAAGGCTTGGGACCTGAGGCACTAAGTTGCTAGTGAGTGTATTGCTGCATCAGTCTAGGAGCGGAGAGGGACAAGGTGAAGCTGGAGGGGCTGGTAAGTCATGGTGTGTGTTGCTCAGAGTCTTTGTAGTGTTCGGAGTGGGCAGCAGGACAGGAGGTTGTGGTCATGCATGGGAGAGGCAGCAGCTGAGATTAGAGGTGGAGAGGTTTCAGGTGATGAGTTTCAAGGTGTGGCCACAAATATGGACAACTGATATGAACGTGGGCGATGGCTACTGGAGACGAGGAAGTAAAACACTGTGAGGCTCATCAGCATTGGGTTGATTAATCACTGATGTTGAAGTTCACCGTAGTCAAGTGTGAATTTATAAATAAACATACCAAAGTAACCAGATGTTTGGGGAATTTCTTTGTGGAGAATTTAACCCCATGGATGTGAACGGAAAGAATTAGGTATAAGTCAGTGGTCGGCAAACTCATTAGTCAACAGAGCCAAATATCAACAGTACAACGATTGAAATTTCTTTAGAGAGCCAAATTTTTTAAACATAAACTTCTTCTAATGCCACTTCTTCAAAATAGACTCGCCCAGGCCGTGGTATTTTATGGAAGAGCCACACTCAAGGGGTCAAAGAGCCGAATGTGGCTCGCGAGCTGCAGTTTGCCGACCACGGGTATAAGTGAATGGTATGGGCCTCGTGAAAAGCAGGTGGCAGGGATAGAAGGAACACTGGGTCACAAAACAATTCTAACATTCCCTACCTCCCATCTCCCAAATTCTTTGACTAGTCCAAAACTACTATACCAATTTGGGAAGTATCTTTTGGCAGCCATGTAAACTCTTTGTGTGTAGCATGGAGTGAGGAAATCAACATATTTCTCCCCACCTCTCAGTAGTATTGAGAGAAAATACTACAGTTATCTATGAGAAAATGCTTTGCACTGAATTCTAAAAAGAATGCTTTTGTGAGAGTAAGTCCTTTGGGGGCATGCCTGTTGGAAAGGCAGGGAAGACTATTTTGGAGTTGTCACTTAGGGGGAAGCTTCCCTGTCCCAAAGGGTGTTTGGTCAAGGGATGGATTGAACTGACCCCAACCCACACCCTTTCAGGGTTTCTGCCAAAGGAGGAGTTGGAGAGGGGAGATCCAGGGCCAACTTGTCTGAATCAGAGTCACTGATGATGATGGAGGGGACCTGTTGCCTGACAGAATCAGCTGGCCCCAGGACTGTGGCTCTCCCTGACATCCAAGGGGAGGAGGCAGTGGACAGACTCCGGTTCTCAGCAGCACAGCCCTGGATTCCAACACCATCTCTCTGTTCTTTTCCTGCTGACTTCCACTTCCAGAGCTTTAGCTCCACGCTCCCTGGTAGCTGTGGTCTTGCATTTCACTTGAAGGCTTGTCTCTAATTTCTTCTTGTTATTTATTTGCATCCCATTGCATTGATAGTAAGCATTTAAACTGGTCATTTTAATAATAATAATTGTAATAATTATTATGATGATAGTGTTCTGTTGACCTCTGCAGTAGAAGTGCTATCTTAGAGAACCTTCAACTTGATAAATTTAAATATATAGATGTATGGTTAGGATCATAGAAAAAAATCTGAAGGAATTTACAACATTGACATAGTGGTTGCTGCAGGCATTGTAGGCAATTCATTCCTTTTCTGTTATATGTTTCTGTATTAATAAGAGTTTTTTATAGTGAACATATGTTACTTTTGGAATTGGAGGGGAAAAGTTATATTATGTTTATTTTTTCCCTCTGATTCTGAGTAAGGAGTACTCATTAAAGAAAAATGTGGAAAATACCGAGACTTAGAAGCAAACCATATTGCCTGGGTTCACTTTGGTGTGTTCACCAAGGGTTTATGGGGGAGGGGAGCTGCCTCAGGGTCATGGTGGGCAGGAGGGTGGTGTTGGGGAGGAGTCCATGCCAGCGAGCTCTCTTGTCCACGTATGGGTTGCCAGGGCAGCGATCTTGGGGGACAGGTGGTCAGAAAGTGCTGGGGCTGGGAAGCAGGACAGGGTGTTCTTATTATAGGTTTTAGGACATCGGTCGGGAGTTCAACAGGTGCCCTGGCCAGTTGGATCTGTCAGTCAGCTGTCCAGACTAACAGTGGCATTATTCATGTATTATGGTAAAATGGGGATGGGAGAGAGAGAGAGGAAAGCATTGAAATCTATTCTTTCAATGCCCACATGCTCACAGCAAAGTGCCATACCAGAATTAACAGGGATTAACACGCCACATCTCTGCTGAGCTAGTATTTGTCATTTAACTTGTACTTAAGAGGGTTGGGGGGGCCTCTTTTTAAAAAATGTTGGTAGGTTTTTTTGATGTCCATGTTAATCTCTCTAACAGATTTCTGGTAAGATTCCTGCCATTGACTTTGGGCAGAGGTGGGTGGCTTTCAGTGTATGAATATAATCTGGAGACGTTATGGGTGTGCTATAAATTTTTGTTTGATTATAATTAATTTGGTTTATTTGCTTGATATTTACCTGCTATGCATACATTGCAGATTATTTGGTCTGCTCACCTTCTCTTCTCTCAAATGCTTCACTTCTAGGTAAATAATAAAATCAAGTTGGTTCTTCAAAGCCCACATGGCTGTTTCTTTAAAGCCTCTTTCTGTATCAGTATACTCCCTTCTCCTCCTTAGCCTTTTAGAGCACAGTCTGAAAGGTGTGACAATGAAACCTGCTGCCCAGGACATTTAGTTTATTTAAAAATTTTTTAAATTGAATTACAGCTTTTCTTCACAGCAAGTGAAATTGGTCATTAGCTGAAAATTTCCATAGACATTGTTCCTTTTGCAAAGGCCAGGGGAACTTTTAGGCTACCTTAAAAGAAATGCTCTGGGGGAAATGTAATTGATCACCCCATAGCTTTGCAGCATCCGGGGTAATAGTTAACATATGTTAATAAGCTGAGTTGTGGGTCTCCCCCCCCACCCCCAGCCATTTACAAAGGTCCTAATTACTCACTCCATGCCCGCCCTCTTCCCTGGGTCTGCCTCTGTGCTCTGTGATTTGCTTGCTATTGTGTTGAGACAGGCTTTGGCAACTGTCTCTTAGATGAATGGTTCTATTACAAACACAGTAGCTTCCATGACAGCTTAGAAAAGATTGTTGTTTATGACTGCTTTTATTGAGAGAGGTTTGGTGCACGTAAATGTCCTGATAAAGACATTTGTACCTGTACTAGTAAAAGTAGCCACAGCCTTAAACATATTTGATTGTGAAGAAGGTATCGGGGCTGATGACATGCCATATGTGAGGTATCGGATTGCATGTTTATTCAACTGTTACTGCAATCTCTGTACTCGGATGTGCCTTTGTATTTGCTGTCTCACAGCAACACACAGCATGCAATGGCGATACGATCCTGATTATGAAAGATGCTATTTGGGTTACTTGGATAGTAAGCCACGTGCATTAGGAAGCATTCTCTCAGTCCCCATGTGTCCTGAGACAACCATGAACAGTTGTTAGGTGAAGGGAATTGCCAGGTGGGATGACGACAAGCATTGGGATGAGAGCTATTTGAGATGGCCAAATCTTTGTAATGCTTAGACTAACCAGGGCAGGCTTTGTGACAGGGAATCAAAATAATAATCTATAATAATAAAAGCGTAATATGCTAATTAGACCGGACGACCTGACCTTCCGGACGAAGCCGGGGTCCTGGGTGCCAGAGGGAAGCTGGTGCTGGCAGCCGGGGAAAGGAAGGCCTACTCTTTTTTTTTTTTTTTTTAAATATATTTTATTGATTTTTTTTACAGAGAGGAAGGGAGAGGGATAGAGAGTTAGAAACATCAATGAGAGAGAAACATCAATCAGCTGCTTCCTGCACATACTGGGGATGTGCCTGCAACCAAGGTACATGCCCTTGACCGGAATCGAACCTGGGACCCTTCAGTCTGTAGGCCGACGCTCTATCCACTGAGCCAAACCGGTTAGGGTGGAAGGCCTACTCTTGCACAAATTTTGTGCATCAGGCCTCTAGTAATAATAATAATAAATCTTTATCCAGTTTTTACAGTATTTTAGGTACTTACTGTTCTAAACACTTAACATCGACTCATTTAAACCTTGTTCTAAATCTTATAAATAGCTGTTACTATTCCCATATCACAGATGAGAAAATGAAGGCCCAGAAAGGTTAAGTAAATTGCCCAGGGTCACACAATTAGTAATTTCTGGAGTCAGGATATGAACACCCATCATTTTGGCTCCAGCACTGGAGCTCTGAACCATTTTCCATTGCCTCTGCGTTATGACAGAACTGTAACCTGAGGGTCTCTAGACTCGATGTTCCTATGTTGCTGCCTAGCTAGTATAGGAGAGAGTTTTGGTTCCAAGTAAACAATGAAAAAGGGAAAATGGGCTTCCTTGGTGTCTGGTATATTCTTCACTCTGTCTTCTGCCTGGTAAACTCCTACTGGTCCTTCAAGACCCTGGGAAAAATACCCCTTTTCTCTGAAGCCTACCCTTATCTCCATAGATAGAGTTAGTTGCTCTTTCTTTTGTGTTTCCATCACACATTTTTTAACCATCTGTCAAAATGCTCTTCAGACTCTTTAAATGTGTGTCTCTCCCCTTCGGAGGCAGTGCTGTGACTTTGGCATGTCTGTAGCTCAAGTCCTAGGCACAGTACCTGGCATACATTAGACCCTCAAAAAAAAATGTATTAGTGGAAGTTGCTAGTGAGAATAATTCCATCTTTTATCTCTAGAAGGTGTTCTTGCCCATATTCTTATCATTGTTGTCACATTTATAACATACTAGTAAAATGATGCAACAATTATAATTTTATAGATAAGAAACTGAGGCACAGAGCTCAGTAAGTTTTTTATTAGGACATTTTATTTTGAGGAACCTCCTGGTGAAGCAGAACTTAGGGTAGAGCCAGCAGCACCCCACTCCCATGTATATACTTTCTATTTTAGCCATATTGACCATGTGCCCGACACATGAATGAGAACAGTTTATTTTAGTTTAGAATTTTATGTCAGTATCACAGTGATTCTGCCCAAATGGGACATTCAGTGGCTATAAAGGATTGCTGAGCTCAATTTGGTTATTGTGGTGACTGAACTTACCATCCTCCCATCCCTGATTTGATAAGCTTATTTGAGATGTCTCTAAATGGTGTGTATGTATGCACATTACTTTTTTCAGGCTGACTCTGGGTTTAGTTTTAGCTATCTGAACATCTGATTATCCACCACTATTTATTCCAAGATGACATTGTTGATCCTGAATGATTCACTTCAGTGGAAAAATGCACTAAGTATTATTGTGGGGTTCAGAAGATGTTAAGTTAGGGAAGATCACCATTCCTTTATGACCCGGTCACAAAATCTGGTTAGTGTAGATTTAACCTGCCACTAATTTGTTTAGTGGCTGATTTATATGGGGGTTTATCAGTTAGCCTATAGGAGTAAGTTCATCATGATGATTAAGGGCATAAGGTCAGGAATGAGGGCTGTCTGGGTTTTAATCCTGACTCTGCCACTTGACTGTAAGTATAACCATGGGAAAGTTAATATTCCTTAATCTCCATTTTCTCATCTGATAAATGGGCCTAATATTAGTACCCGTCTCAAAAGTTGGATATGAGGATTGAATGAGATAATGCATTCAAATGCTTCACATGCCCAGCTCATTTTTTGAGAGCAGTATTATCCTGACAGCGAAGCCAGAAAAAAAAAATCACAAAAAAAATATAGGCCAAAATCTCTTACAAATATAGATGCAAAATTCTCAACAATATACTCACAGGCCAGATCCTGCAACATATGAAAAGGATCACACGCTATGACAAGTGGTATCTGTCCCAGGAATGCAAGGTTGGTTGAAAATCTGAAATTAATATAATATATCATATCAATAGAATTAAAGAAAAAAATCACATTATCATCTCAGTAGATGTAGAAAAAGTATTTAACAAAATCCAGTGCTTCTTCATGATATAAACACTCAACAAACCAGGAATAGAAGAGAAGTTATCTGAAAAAGGTCACTTATGAAAAACGCACAGCTAACATTGTACTTAATAGTAAAAGACTGAATGCTTTCCTCCTAAGATCAGGAACAAGACAAGGATGTCTGCTTTCACTTTTTCTGTGCAACATTGTTTTGGAGGGTCTAGCCAGAGCAGTTAGTCAAGAAAATGATACTTAAGGAATCTAGATTGGAAAGGAAGAAGTAAAACTATCTCTATTTGATCTTGTGTATAGGAAAAAAAACTATTCTATTTAATAATTAAGTAATTCATTCAGAATTGCAGCAAGGTTGCAGGATTCAAGACCAGTGCACAAAAATCAATTGTATTTCTATATATTAACAGTGGACAATCTGAAAATGAAATTAAGAAAACAATTACATTTATAATAAGAATGAAAAAGAACAACATACTAAGAAATATATGTGACAAAAGAAATGTAAAACTTTTACTCCATGAACAATAATATTGTTGAATGAAATTTAAAAAGACAAAAATAAATTAAAAGGTATTTTATATTCTTGGATTAGAAAACTTAATATTGTTAATGCAGCAATAATTCCTAAATTGATTTACAAATGAATCATAATTCCTAGCAAAACCCCAGCTGACTTTTTTTATTTTTTATTTTTTTTTTGTACAAGTTGACAAGCCAGTTCTAAAATTCATATGAAAGTTCCAGGGACCCAAAATAGCCAAAAGAATCTTGAAAAAGAAGAACAAAGTTAGAGGACTCAACTCATACTTCCTGACTTCAAAACATACTACAAAGCTACAGAGTCTGAATCAAAATAGTGTGGAACTAGTGTAAAGTTAGACATATACATCAATGGAATAAAATCAAGAGTCTAGAAATAAAGCCTTAAACTTATAGTCAATTGATTTCCAACAAATGTGCCAAGATAATTCAGGGGGTGAGGGCGGCGTTATCTTTTCAACAAATGGTGCTGGGACTATTGGATATCCACATACAAAAAATGAATTTGGGGACCCCTTTCTCACATACTATACCAGAATGAACTAAAAATGGATCATAGACATAAATGTAAGAGCTTAAATTATAAAACTCTAGAAGAAAGGAAGACGTCTTTCCAACTTTGGGTTAGGCCAGTGGTCAGCAAACTTCGGCTCGCGAGCCGCATGCGGCTCTTTGGCCCCTTGAGTGTGGCTCTTACACAAAATACCACGTGCTGGCGCACACGTACAGTGCAATTGAAACTTTGTGGCCCATGCGCAGAAGTCGGTTTCTGGTTCTCAAAAGAAATTTCAATTGTTGTACTGTTGATATTTGGCTCTGTTGACTAATGAGTTTCCCGACCACTGGGTTAGGCAAAGTCTTCTCGGCTATGACACCAAAAGCATAAGTAATGAAAGTAAAAATAGGTAAATCGATACTTTTTAAAAATCACAAACTTTTATGCTTCAAGGGATACCATCAAGAAAAGAAAAGACAAACCGAAAGAAAAGAAAAAAGAAAAGAAAAGAAAAGAAAAGGACAACCCAGAAAATAGGAAAAAAGTTTTTTCAAATCTTAAATTTGACTAGGGACTTATATCTAGAATATATAAAGAACTCTTAGAACTCTTAACAGGAAGACAAATAATCCAATTGAAAAGTAAGCAAAGCATCTGAACAGACTTTATTTCAAAGAAGATATACAAGTGGCCAAATAAGCAAATGCTAAGATGCTCAGCATCATTAGGCATCAGGGAAATTCAAATTAAAGCTCCTTCATATCTGCTAGGATATGTAAAAAGACTGTTGTCAAAAAGATTGCCAATAGTAGGTATTGCTATGGATGTGGAGGAATGGGAATCCTCATAGGTTACTGGTGGGAATACAAAATGACACAGCCACGCAGGGAAACAATCTCGCAATTCCTCGAAAGATTCAACATAGAATTATCATAAGACCAGATCGTTCTACTCCTAGGTATAAAACAAAGAGAAATGAAAATAGATGTCTCTACAAAAACATGTACATCATTATTCATAGCAGCATTATTCATAATAGCCGAAAAGTGTAAGCACCCCAAGTGTCCATCAACTGATGACTGCGTAAATAAAGTGTGGTATATTCATACAATAGATTATTATTATTTGGCATTAAAAAGAAATGAAGTACTAATACATACTATAACATGAGCAACTCTTGAAAACATTATACTAACTGAAAGAAGACAGTCACAAGACTACATATAGTAGGATTCCATCTATGTGAAATGTCCAGAATAAGCCAATCGGTAAAGACAGAAAATAGTTGAGTGGTAACTTACAACTGGAGGGTTTGAAAGAAATTGGAGAGTAACTGATAATGGTTATGGGGTTGGTTTTGTATTGGGATGATTAATATGTTCTAAATTGGTTGTGGTGATGCTTATACAACTCTGTGACTAAATTTAAGAAATACTTTAAATGAGTGAATTATATGATATGTGAATTACATCTCAATAAAGCTGAACTGCCTCTATCTATCTATCTATCTATCTATCTATCTATCTATCTATCTATCTACTTAGCATTCTACTGGGCCCATTGAAAGTAGTGAATAAATGTTAGCTGGCATTGTAATCATAACCCTCTTTATTCACTTTTATAGTAGTAAAGATGGAATGAGAGGAAAATACTGAGACAGTAGGTGAACATACCAATTAAGTCAGATACCAGGTGATAGAGAAGGTGGAAGCTCTGAGCTAGGAGCTGAATGCTGATTGAGGAGAGCTAATGTAAAGATTAACTGAGGTTATATGGTACAAGTACCTGGTACCCAAGAATGTGAAGGAAATCTGAATTTAGTTGCCCTTAAAAAAATGTGGTTGAACTTGGGTCTAGGGAATCTAGATGTCACTAAACCAGATGTTTTTTTACAAAAGAATAATCACCAGGCTTTTTGTCTGTAGGAGTCATTAAACCAGATGTGTGTGTGTTTTCTTTTTAAGTCACAGTAAGTATGACACAAAGACCAGGGTTTCAGTTCTGGTGCTATATTTTTTTCTATGCAGTGTTTGGGGAAACTCAGCTCCCACTATCAGCCCAAGGCAGACAGTTTTGCTCTTACAGCAGGTACTTGGGGGCCTCAATATTTGAACCCCTCAAGAGGAGAAGGCCAGAGCCCAGCCCTCACATTCTGAAAGTGAGTCCTTGCAGAAGCTTTGCATCAGCACCGTGCTGGTGACCATCGGTTCCTCCTTAGAAGGTGGAAGTCATGTGCCAACTACGGCGAACTTCTCTGCCAAGATGCATTAATTTGCTAACATGTCTCACAGTATTTTTTCTAAGGATCTATGTATGTAGGGAATTTCCCATTTCAGTGTCAAGGGAAACCATGTGAGCTGCTTTTCAAAGGTTTAGGCCACACACTGGCACCTATGGTCACATGATACTGAATGGTGGAGCCAGGACACAGCCCTGAATATCGGACTGCTAAGACCGTCCACTCTTAGTCTTCAC
The DNA here is from genome assembly GCF_951640355.1 of Cnephaeus nilssonii. Lineage (NCBI taxonomy): Eukaryota > Metazoa > Chordata > Mammalia > Chiroptera > Vespertilionidae > Cnephaeus > Cnephaeus nilssonii. Next base: position 34,536,649 of record NC_137084.1, on the reverse strand, counting down.
CTAGGCCAGGGGTCGGCAAATCGCGGCTCGCGAGCCACATGCAGCTCTTGAGTGTTCTAACGCCACTTCTTCAAAACAGACTCGCCCAGGCCGAAAACCAACTTCTGCGCATGGGCCATGAAGTTTCAATCGCACTGTACATGCACACCAGCACGTGGTATTTTGTGGAAGAGCCACACTCAAGGGGCCAAAGAGCCGCATGTGGCTCGTGAGCCGCGGTTTGCCAACCACTGACCTAGGCTGAACTATCTCTCAGGAGTGGACAAAGTAGAGGAGGAAGAGATTAAAGGCAGAGAAGTGTGACGGCACACATGTATGTGCTCAGGATCAGTAAGGAGTCTGGGAGAGCTCAAGTATGGGTAGTTAAAGGGCAGATGGATTGGAATGGCTTAGGAGCTCCGAAAGGTAGAATGAAAGACTATGTCGTAACAATGACATTTGAACACTAAAGATCAAATATAAGTAGCTTGTTCCCAGGGGCAGGGGCGGTGGGTGGGAGCCCTTGTTTTTAGGCTATACTAGTACAGCTAGTGTTTGAGGAGAATTATTCTGGAGGCCTGATGACACATAAGGAGGCTGAGATCGCTGCAGTACGCCTGGCAGAAGAGGAGGAGAGCTTGAATTAGGTCAGAGGCTGTGGGAGTGACCATGAGGAGATGGAATGGGAAAGGTATTTTAGATCAGTATATTAGTGATCAGGTATTTAGATTAGATACATCAGAGATCAGAAGGCTCTGCAGGGTTTGGGAAGGGAAGAGATAGTTTCATCTGTGTGACAGCTGTGCATTTATAGAGAGAGGAAGGTGTACGGCATAGAAGAATGGGTTTTAAGGGGTGGGACTGGAGTCATAAGTTTGAGTTGTACGGAGTTTGTAGGGCTTTAGGACTCTCCTTGGGGAAGGGATAGCAGGCACCTGGATATTCAGCATTCTAGGTTAAAACAGTTTGGAAGGTAACATCTCCGGGTTTGGAGTTGAGACTAGGAAGTGGATGAGACTGTCCAGGAGACAGAGAGAGAAAAGGCAAAGAAAAAGGAACGCTAAGGGGAGAACCCACTTGAAACATGAAGAGCCAGTATCTCAAACCCCAACTCATGCTTATGTGACCATGTTGGTAAGCATCTTGCATTGCCACATGACACCTTAACCAATGCTGGGCCCGGGGAGCCTGAATTCCTGCATTTTTACTATACTAAGTATGCTGAAATATCTACGTTTGTCTCTTGGCCATGTGTTGATGGAAGCATGGATGCTTTTCTTGTAGGTTAATGGGGTGCTGAATGTCTTGGCATGTTCTACTCTGTGGCTCCCTAGGGTGAGTTAATGGGCCACACCGTGATTCTAGTTTAGCTGCTTCCTTTTCCTTAAGCCAAAACTGGTCTGGGTCTGAAGTGTGATTTCCTTCCTTCCAGGCTCCCCAAGAGTGTTGCTGAACTCCCTTCAGCAGTTGCAGTTGTAAAGCATCAGCCACCCTGTTAACTGTAGCTCCCACAGCTGAGAAGTGCACACTCAGTGTGCAATGGATAAAAGTGACAAGCTGCCTGGAGCCCTTGGTGGTCATGTAGGTTTTGGGGGAACTTGGAGGATCCAGCCCCCATTCAAAATTTGCTTCAGCTTATTCTATTGGGGCCAGCCTAGGGGTTGAGAAGACTGGAGAAAACCCAGAGATAGTAGGCGTGGCTTGTCAGAAGAAGCAGGGCCTGCCCGCTCTGTGTCAGATCAAAGACTGACTTTTCAGTCATTTGACACTTAATGTGAGGATGTTTCTGAGCCAGGGCTGGGCTCCTGGTGGCCTGTGCCTGGGGACCATGGGGGAACGTGTGGGCCTGCATGTGCTCTGTGACAAGACCTCTGCCAGCTACTCTCTTTCAATTCAGAGCTGGAGGGATCTGGAGGGATCAGCCTGGCCTCCTCGGTTTTCATATTGGAAGCTGCTGCCCACAGATGCCCTTTTCCTGGTTCCAGTTCTGGGGGCAAGCTGGCCTGCCTTGATCTCAGCTGCTCCTGCACGGCTCTTTCCTCCTGTTTCGTAGGTTATGGACTCCAGGGTGCAGCGGTCCTTCCCAGTTTGGCTGGTGCCTGGGCTGACCATATACTTTAATGTTCAAACTAAGACACTTTGGAGAGTAAAATGAAGCAACAGCTAATAATAACACCAGGAAAACAGAACTAAACTGGAGCCCTTCAGGCATATCAGAATATATTATCTTTCTACCTGAGCCTTCACTTTGGGCTCAATTTTTACCTCCACCCAGGTGGTCCTTTCCAACCCCGATTCCCCAGATTCTATGACCCACATGACTTTGGGTGCCAGAAACTTATAGATTTGGGACCTTTGAGATTTGGTGTCTAGACAATAGAAACCTCAGGAATCTTCCATATTGGAAGGATCAGGAAATTTTGGGATAACCGAGGGAAGCTTTTATCTGAAAATCCATGACTATTTAGAACCTAGATTTAGGAACTTTGATTTTCAATGCATAGTTGTGGGTATGTCAGAATTGATGTATTTTTATTCTAAGCACTAAATGGTTTTCATGTATATTCAGTCTTGAATGTGGCATAAAGTAGCCTCCTGCTAACATACAAATAATGAGAGAGACACCCTGCTCTGTGAATCTATGGTTCTATAGAGAGTTCAGAAACACAGCTGCATGGTCTTCTGGCCCAGAAGTGGAGGGGGGAGTCCAAGGCTCTGGCTCCTCACCTGAGTGAGGGGAGAAGCGGAATAAGTGGCTTGTTTATGCTGTATCTGTATGGTTTCCACAGTCACAGAGGAGGGAGCACGAGCATCAGAGCTTCTCTGAGGCCAAGCCAAATGGAGATTTAGGAAACGAAGGCATTCCTTTTCCAGAGTAGAAGAGGTGGATGTGAGAGCTCAGTCGGTGGTGTTCTCAGCCTGCACTGGCCCGATTTTCTACCCAAAGATGGCAGAATCCGGGTCACCACTGGGCCTCAATGAAATGGTCTAAGGAAAGGAAATGGCTTCTCACTTGGTCATATGATTATGTCCTCTGACCTTTACTCCCCTCCCCCACCCCCCCACCAGGTGACCTGGATGGCCTAGATTTGACCCTTTTCTCACTAGAGTTGCCAGATTTAGCAAACAAAAATACAGGATGCCAATTAAATTTGAATTGCATATAAAGAATAATTTTTTAGTATATCCCATGCTATAGTTGTATTTTACATGGCAACTCTAGTAGGGACTGGTCAGGTTTTGCTTTCTAGAGTATGGCACAACCATTCACGGTGCTGCCTTCATTCAACAGATATTTATTAAATGTCTACTCCATGTCAGAAGCTGCTCTAGGCACTGAGGATATCCAGTGAGCAAAAGCTGACAAGAGTTCCTGACCTCATGGAGCTCACAGCTAATGAGGGTGATAGACAGTAGGGAAGATAAATATGTTAGATGGTGAAAGTGGCAAAGAGGAAAATAAGGCAGAGAAAGGGGGGACAGGGAGGGAGTATCGGGAGTGTTCACACCTGAAGTAGGTGAGGGATTGAGGGAACAGGCTAGGCAGATGTTTGGGGAAGAGCGTTCTAGACAGAGGATGGCATGCACATCAAAGCCCTTGTGTGCCTGGTGTGTCTGAAGAGTGTGAGGGCCAGTGTGGGCTGGAGGGGAGTCAGCAAGGGGGGCGGAATGTGGGAGATGAGCCAGCTAGGTCATGGGCACAGAGCTTGTAGAGCCCGGGAAGCCTCTGTAAGGATTTTGGCTTTCACTCTGAATGGTAGGCCATTGGAGGCTATTGAACAGGGTGGAGCGTGATCTAACCAGGTTTTAAAAAAATCCCTGGCTGCTGGTGTAGAACAGGCTGAAAGCCAGCCTGGTGTCCAGTTCTCCCACCCTGTCCTCCGAGATGGGCCATGGGGTGTGAGACAAGCACACCACTTGGAATAAAGGGATGGTGTTACCTGGACACTACACTTTATAGGGTCTTTTCTCCTAACTTTGTCTTTTCCATTTTAGTGAAAAGTTTCTACTAAAGAAGCAGAGGAAGATGTTGTAATTACCTATTCATTTTTGCCAATCACTGTGTGATATGCCTGGTTTGAGGGAAAATTCCTTAAGGTTTCCTATTAAGCTTTAGTGAGAATAGTGGCTTGCTGGATATTACTTATACACTTGGAGTTTCGGAACCTTCAACGGATCAGTTACTGTTAAAATTGAAGGAAGTTATGGGGATTTTTTTCTTTGGACTAATTTAAATTTAAATTATTGGAGAACTTGAAGAGTTTGAAAGCATGTCTTTCTCTTCCAATCTTTGAAAAGAAAGAGTGAGCCGGCTATATAGTCTGGAACTTTCTCTGCTTCACCTGCATGAAGTTTTCTGATTTATTTACTTTTTTTAGTAAGGCAACATTTTGCATTTACAATTAAACAATGTAAAAATTAAGGAATATATGCATTTTATTTTAAAAATAATTATATTCTTCTGAGAAAACTATTGAGCCTCTAAAAGCTTGGCTTGTAAGATTATTATAAATGTCAGCAAATTTTGATGATGAGAGCTATAATTCTGAAGGGGTGACAAATATTTTTCAAATATCTTTGACAAGCCTATTGACTTAGAAATGGCATACTGGTAAATTAACTTTGATAATATTATGAATAAATATTTAAATTTTCACATATAGCCATAAAATTTATTTGAAAGTACACAGAAATGAAACACTTTAAAAAATGTATACAGCACACATTCCAAATGTGAAAATCAACTGTTTTGCCAGAGGTGTGAGGAATATATTAAGACTGAGTCAATATTTAAAGTAAGATATAAGCAGACTTTTTTGAGGAACTGTCTTGTGTTGGTTATATGCTGGGCATGAAGAATACAGAATTGCACCCGAAACCGGTTTGGCTCAGTGGATAGAGCGTCGGCCTGCGGACTCAAGGGTCCCAGGTTCGATTCCGGTCAAGGGCATGTACCTTGGTTGCGGGCACATCCCCAGTAGGGGGTGTGCAAGAGGCAGCTGATCAATGTTTCTCTCTCATCGATGTTTCTAACTCTCTATTCCTCTCTCTTCCTCTCTGTAAAAAAATCAATAAAATATATTAAAAAAAAAAAAAGAATACAGAATTGCAGAAGTGACCACTATATAAATGGGATATGTGCTAATGCACAGGTATGTACATTGTGTAGTTAAAAGGAGAGCATTTTAGATTCAGCCTGTTCTAGACTAGTGATTTTAGCTGTTTTCTTAAGCAGGGACTAAAATTCTGTGTAAACCACATTCATGTAATTGAGACCCTAACCATGATAAATTGAGATTTTTGCCTACTCAGTTTAGAATTACAATGTAGAAGAATATTCATTTTAGAGTTAGAATGATCTTACATTAACACCTCTACTTGTATGACCTTGATTTCTCTAAGCTCTAGTTTCCTCTCTGTAAAATGGGAGTAGTGAAACTTACCTTATGGGGTGTTCATGCCAATTAAATGAGGCGACATGTATCGGTTATTTAGACAGTACTGGCACACGGTAAGGTCCTGGTGAGTGGTAGCTCATGTCATTCTTGGCAGTGCTTTTATTACTTCCTGATTGAGACTAGTCAATTTATATTATTTGATGATTTCCAGGGCTTCCCAAATTCAAGTTGTGAGTGTGCAGCTAACATATTTTTTGATGCCTTGAAAGAGGGGGAGTAGGCAGGAGAGAGTTTGGCACAGAATGGGCAGGAGGTAGGAACCCAGAATCCTGGTGAATGTGCCATTACACTTGACATCACCCTCCAGATGGCCATTCAGCAGGTTGATAATTAGCTTCAACAGACGCAAGCCGAGAGTCTCCTGGGCTGCTCTCTGCAGCGTGGATATGTAGCCAGAGGAACACGTGGCATCAGGAGGTCTGAGCCTGCTTGGGTTGTGCAGCAGGGCTCAGCTGGGCTGGTGGAGGTATTGCCCTGGGTTGGGCCCGCCTGAGTCTCAGCTGGTGCACAGACACTGTCCCTGCCTAGCAGGCTCCGAGGAGCAGACGTGCCCCTGTTGGGGGCTGTGGCCTCCAGCTGCTTTGTAGTCTCTGTTGGGCCAGAGCAGTTCAAGCCCCTGCTCTGCTATTTAAATCCATCATCATTGGCAACTGCTTCCAGCCCGTGCAGAGGAGTGTGTATGTGCTACAGGTTTCAGCTCATTACCTCTGTGGGGATCCTATCTGCTGGTGGGGTGAGGGAAAGGCCTGCCCTGCGGCCTTCCTGTGCCAGTCCCAACCTTCCAGAGGCAGTGGTTGGGCCCAGCGTTTGGCTCTGCTGCCCCTGCAGTGCCTACCCACCTCGGTGGACCTTTCTCCACAGCACAGCCAGAGCCTGGGGTTTTATTTTCTCCTGGTGTGAGTGGAGTGCTTGACCATCAAGGTTAAATGACTTTGGGCAAGTCAGTTTACCATTTGAGTTTGTTTCTTCTACTAATAGACAGTGAACTTTTTAACATGTCATCTTTAGCTCCATGTCCCTTGGACATAGTAGGTGCTCAGTAAACAATAGATTAAATTTGGGGGAAAAAATGGGGATATGTTGCCCACATTCCTGAGTAGTGTTGGGGAGGAAAGAACATTTTTTAGGACTAAGGTGAGGGCTCCTTTTATTTCCCTAGGATCTCCTCCTTCCATATCCCCAATATGAAAGAACCTCAGAAACTCAGAACTTAAAAAGAAGCACATTCAAACTTTTACTGACTTTGACAATAGATCTTAGTAGACATCTCTTCAGAGGAGGGTATATAAATAGCCAAAAAGCACATGAAAAAGGTGCTCAACATCATTATCCGTTAGGGAAATACAAGTCAAAACCATGGATTCCTGGTCAGACAGAAGATTCTGGCAGTAATGTGATATCTCAGGAAGGTGCTGATAAGGGCCTTTTCAGTTTCAGGAGTGGGCAGGTCCTCCTTCTAGAGGTTTCTTGTGACTGAGATACCTGATCAGCAGGCTTTTTCCTGGCTCTGACCAATGGGTTATAGGTGGGTGGGTGTGGGAATGGAACATCTTACATTTGTCTACAGAGTTGAGGAGTCTGTGATTATTAGCCTCAAGGAGAGGGCCTCTTGACTGAGATTTGGGGCCAGGTTAAGCCAGTTCTCTAAGCAGTTATTTTCTTGCATTTGAGGTATAAAATCATCCTATAATAAAATTATAATGGCGTAGGGGGAAATGCTAGATGATTGGTAGGAAGGGCCCCCCTGGGAGATCAGGCCGCAGGGTGACGGACATCGGGCAAGTGCTCAGCGCACTGCTCCAGGTGCACGGGGACACTTTGTGATCATTCACTGATTAGAGAGTTGTTTGGTGAGTACAGAAATAGGACAAAAGCCAGTGAGTGTTTTTAAGGGAGATTTCCATTAAGCTTTATTTGGTAGATAAATAGTTCCTTTTTGCTCCGGGGCATTTTCCCTCTATGCAACTGTTACTGACCCCTCAAATGTTTGGGGGAGGAGCAGTTCTAAGGATATTACAAGAGTGACCAGAAAAGGGAAGTAAGGGGGAAAAAAGCTTAACTTGTACTGTATAGTACAATGACAAAAGTTTGGCCTAGATATAAAAATACAGCCAAATCTGAAAACTTGTTGCTTTTTTCTTTATATTGCTCTCTTTGATGTAAGTGTGTTTATATTCATACCCTTGTGATGGTTACTGAAATGGAAACGGAATTGTTCTCAGGACCCACTGCATTGCTCTATTAGAACAATGTCGTGGTTTTAGAACATCAGGCCTGGATATGCACAGCCTAGCTTTTAGCTGAGCAACTCTGGGCAAGTTTCTCAGCCGCTCTTTATCTTTAAACTAGTGACCTGGTGCATGAAATTCGGAATTAATTAGAGGAAATATTTTAATATTGCTATTTGCCCTTGCCCTATAATAGAAATGTCAGAGATGAAAGAAAATTAGTAAAATGTATATGAAAATCTTCCTCCTGTCAGAGTCTAGGGCGCACTGCAGGACCCAGAGTCAAGTCCCTGCCCACCCGCATGTGCCTCAAAATCATGTGAGATCCAGACCCGGCTGGCCCCACCCCCATCAAGCCCTGTCGGAAGGGGGCTGGGCGCAGCCTCAGGTCCCCTGGCCCGGCGCCGGGCGGGGTGGTGCAGCCTCAGGTCCTCCGTCAAGTCCCACTGGGTTGGGGGGGTGCAGCCTCAGGGCCCCTGTCAAACCCCGCCGGGTGGGGGCGCAGCCTCAGGTCCCCTGGCACACCCTCAGGTCCCCCAGCTTGGCACCGGGGCAGTGGGCGTGGCCTGAGGTCCCCTGGCCTGGGCCGGGGCGGGGAGCATGCTTTGAGGTCCCCCATCAAGCCCCACCAGGCAGGAGGTGTGGCCTGAGGTCCCCCATCAAGCTCTACCAGGCAGTGGGGTGCAGCCTCAGGTCCCTGCTGATTGCTCCTTAAGGCTCATTACAGGAACTCAGCCTCCACTGTGGGTGCAGCCATCTTGTGTTATGGAAACCCCACCTCCACTGTGGGCGCCACCATCTTTATTGTGGCATGATGGTCAATTTGCATATTCCCTCTTTATTAGATTAGATAGGGGCAGTTATACTGGACATGTGTGGTTGCTGTGAGGATTAAATGAGAAATATAGTAAAGCATAAGTGCTCAAATGTTACTTTTATTACCATATATAATTAATATATAATTAATTATCTTACAGTGAAAGCTACAATGGGGAATATTTAGATTTAAGATACACATTCATTTATTGTTTTTCTTCTGATTTTTAACATTAGAAATAATTAAAAAGCATAAAAAGTAAAAATCAAATTCCATTCATCTAAAAATATTAATCGATTTAATATTTATATATTTGGTCAGTTTTTTCTATACTTATATATGCTTTATTTTACGTAATTGAAAATGGGGGTCATAATTTAGATTTTTGCCTATCATTGAAAATCTATAAAAAAAACTACCTGAATGGCTTCTCATTGTTCCAGCCCAGTGATTGTCTGTGATGCAGTGGAGAGGTGGGGATCTTACTGAGCTGAGCAAACATCTGGAGCTCACTTCTTCATTCTGGTTTTACTGCAACTTTTCAGAAGCCCTTCCTCACTGACAAAGTCAGGACATGGGATATTCCTTGAGGATATCCCAGGAATAAGTGCAATGCATTGCTTTGGAGAATCAGTTTTGGATCACTACAGAGGTTATTGGAAGCAAGCACTTCACTCTTATGGCTCTGGAGTAAAATGGCCACGGCCTTTGGTCTATCCCAATCCATCTTAAATGTTGTTGCTTTGGCCAACTTTGATGGAAAACAGCTATGGGATGGTGGGAAGAGCTTGGAACCAATAGTTCAAATCCTACCTCTTTTACTTAACAGCTGTGTGACCCTGCACAGATTACGTAACGTTGTTTAGTCTCAATTTTCTGGATTTGCTGTGTTGGTAAAATGAATAACATTCGTGATCCACTTGGCATGTCCTAAACACCCAGTAAATGCTTGCCAGTTATTTTTTTCTCATTGCACCAAACCATGTGCTTCTCCGTGCCCGATCTATGCCATATCCGCATAGTAGCCCATTAGTGAGTATCTGATGCCCAAATGAATGGGGCCAAGCACAGCAGCATAAATAAGTGCAGATTTACTCTGAAGAGTGAGAACTGACTTTTGAACGTTCTCTGTATATTACTTTTACAAACAGATACAAAAGTGTTAAAACACTTTATGGTGTTGGTGATTTTGGGTAATCAAGGTACACTGAATTGGGGAGTGTCCTGCATAATTTGGGGCTAGGCATCCCCCCATTTCATATTGTGACAGGCCCTCTCTGGTTTAGGGCCAGGGCTGATGCAGTGGTGCAGATCGATCCTTTCCAGGTGGGCCCTGGAACCTTCAGTTTCCCCCTGTGCGGTCCTCACAGTGCCTGTCAGAACCTACTGGGCCAGAATGGGCTGCCGGGGCCCAGCCGTGCCTATAATTGTTCCCACTCAAGACAGAGCAGAGCTGCTCCCGTGACCCACTGGGAGCGCCCAAGCAGGTGTGCAGACACATAATGGGCTCCGCGTGGCTGTAGCAGAGGCCAGGTGCTGGAACACGTCTCTGAGCAGTTACTTTTCCTTGAAAGGGGATGCTCATCGCCTGGTACTTTCCCTAGACAAGAAGAGGAAATCTGTCTTGCACTGGTCAGCAGTGCTGGCACCTTCCCCTGTAGCCCAATTCTGGCAACAGCCCCACAAGGGAGATGTTAGTGTGGCCTAGTATGAGTTTGCTAGAGCTGCTGTAACAAGGGACCATACACTGGGTGGCTTAAAAGCATAGAAGTTTCTTGTCTCACAGTTTGGAGGCTAGAAGTGTAAAATCAGGGTGTCTGCATGGCCCAGCTCTCTCAAGGCTCTGGGGAGAGTCTGTTTTACTTCTTCTAAGCTTTGGTGCCACCCCGTCAGTACTTGGTTTTCCTTGTTTAGCAGCTGCATCACTTTAGTCTCTGCTTCTGTTGTCATGGCTGGATGTACTTGTTTTTGCAGGAGTATCAAGAACCTTCAGTACTGAGGTTGAAGATTCTATCTGCGCAGAAACTGTGCAGGAAAGTTTATTTCAGGGAGCACAGAATATCAGAGCAAAGACAATCACACTGCAATTCTCCTCCCAGCCCCCTCCACCCCCGACTTTACCTCTGAAAATACTCAGTGAAGGGCAGCAATGTAGTTATTGAGCTTGGGAGCTTGGGGGAGCGTGAAAGGTAGTATGGAGCTATCACATATCAGGCACTCAGTGTTTCTTGAATTAAATTAAAAAGCACACACACATACAGAAAGACCACATAGCTTGTCTCACTGACTTTTATCATTTATAAGGAAGTCCTTGTGTTACTTTGGGGTACAAGGAAAAGTTGCTGAGGCAGAGGACTGCATAAGCACTTAAGATGTTTAGTAATTCTTAACATATCAATAAACATGAATAAGTTATTGGAAGCTTTGAGCATAAGGTGTGAATAACCCTTACCACCTACAGATTTATTTCCTGCAGTGGATTTTGTTGATGAGGGGAGGGACTGGTACTTTGGATGGTGACACCTTAGGTTTTAATCCTTCACCAAAATAGACTTACAGAGGGAAGGTGACCATGTTCAGAACACCTTGTCCCCGCTGTTCCCACAAACTCTGTTTCATCAGCCCTCCTCCTCCCAACTGATTTTTGGAAAGTTCTAGAGTGTGAGGAAAGTGCTATTTCAGTTTGGGGTCTTGCTTTAGCATGCGTTCAGTCCTGAGACCAGAGCACTCAGATGGTGGGCACCTCCTCATGGACAGGTCTAGTGTTCTTTTCTCAGTCCTTGGAAGCCTTGACTTTTGTGCAGCGTTTTGTATCCCTAATGCCCACCAACCCTTCCTCCACCCCCAATCCCGAAAAGCTCCCCTCCCTGAACTCCATGAGCAGTCCTTACATCTTGTATACTTTCTGGATCTTATATTTCTAGCCTTTCTTCCTCCTCTGGGCTCTACTAAATAGTTATCTTCAAGGATTTAGTCTCTTTCTCCTCTTTCTAGGAGTTCCCTCCACTCTGCCAACTTGACTACTATCTCTGTGCGAAGGACTACCATTTTCCTTCCAGATGGATGTCCTTCTGTTTGCAAAACACTGAACACATTCAAAGTGAGACCCACCGACTTTCTCTTACTGGTTTACTGACTTCTTTTTTATGTGTCTCATCTGCTTTTCAAGTCCCTTGTCTTTGATACCGCCTACCTAGTTAGCCCTACCATTGGATTAACCCTGTGGAATATTCTTTCAATCCTTGACTTCTGCATTCTCCTTTGGGACACCTTTCACGTGTCCATTTTTCCTTACCTTTTCCACCATCCAAATTCTAATTGTGTGATACCTGAATAAACCTCTAACCATGATATATATGTCAGAATCATATTTAGTTTTTGTCAACAATGGGCCTCATATGTGACAGTGATCTCATAAGATTATATGGAGTTGAATTTCCTGTAAGAAATGGAACAATATATGGGGGGCTTGACAGTAGGTTCCTTCTCACTCACAGCACCTCAGTTTTGAGTGCACGGATTACATCCCAATCAGACACTGACCTGTTTCAGCTCAGAGGAGCCTGCCCCCCACCCCCAGCACTACATATTCAAAGGGCAGTACAGCCCTCCTAGATCTAGCCCTCCTTCAGAGTACATTGCTGTGAATTCTTTGTTGAGGATCTAAGGACATAGGTCCACAGGAACTACCTTAACATATATTAAATGCCACTTCCACTTTGTAAGAGCTTTCTGTGTCAGGTTGTAATGATGTAAAAGAACAGATACGTTTTATTTCTTCCATCAGTTCAGTGTTAGAGAGAGCCCTTTGTGCCAATAGGGTTAATGGAACTGAAAACAAATTTCCAAAGTCAAAATATTGAGTTCTTAGTTCTATACCTTCTCTATGTTGAACACCCGCCTTTTTTAAAACGAATACCACAAAAGTTTCTTAATCTGATGTGCAATAATTAAAATCACATTGCCATGACAATCCCCTATGTTTCTTTATCTTACCATCTTGATTTCTTATTCCTTCCGATCCTCAGGCCGCCTTTCACTTTTCTGACAGTAACTATATGGCGATCTGTTCCCTACCAGCCAGTTTCTCCTGTATTTCCCATCAGTCCAGCCCAAGTGCCTGTTCTAGGAGTAGTATTGAGAGATTCAGGGTTCTATTTCTGACACTCTTGGAAGAAGGGGGTGGGGCTTGTGGGACAATGTTTAGAAAGTCTACAGTAATGTCCTAGGCCTTCACATTCACCCACCACTCACTCACTGGCTCATTGAGAGCAACTTCCAGTCCTGTGAGCTCCAGAGTGCCCTGCAGAGGTGTATCATTTTTTATCTTTTATGTCACATTTTTACCGTATCTTTTCTGGGTTTAGATATGGTTAGATGCACAAACACCACCGTGTTACAATTACCTAGAGTGTTTAGTACAGTAATAAGCATTAGAAGCTTGTAGCTTAGGAGCAATAGATTATACCATATAGTCTAGGTTTGTAATAGGCTAGACCATCCAGGTTTGTGTAAGTGCACTCTGTGATGCTCGCACAACGACAAAATTTCATTAACTCCATTTTGATTTCACTTATATTGATTTTGAACTTGTAATATACTGGCGTTCTGTTTCCTCACTTAGATTGGAAGCTCCCTAAGGGCAGGGCTTTATTGGTGTTATACTCTCGCTCCTTCAATGTCTGCTTCCCCCCTCCACACGCACACATACACAAGGCATTGCTCTGCACATGGTAGGAACTTGGTACCTTATGTATGGTTAAATAAATAGATGAAGAGAATTGGAACCTATGGTGGGTATATTTATTTAAATATGTAAAGCAAGAATGAATGCCTATGGTGTGTATGCCAAAAGTGTAAATTTCTCATCTGTAATTACCAGTTAAAAACAGATCTTGTATTTACAGTTGAGTTTGGCACCAAATCAGCACTGGGTTCTCCCTCTTTGGTGCAAATGTTATAAAACCTTGAATGTACTGTTTCTGTAAAAGGAACATGAACTTCTGCAGAGGTAGTGATTAATGTCGGATGACTTGAGGTGGTGCGGTCCCACTTATGAGGAAGCATGGCAGTGTTGACTAGGCCAGTGATGGTGAACCTATGACACGCGTGTCAGCACTGACACACATAGCCATTTCTGATGACACGCGGCCGCTGAGGCTGCCGCATACCGAGGATGAAACATTTGCTGCTCCTGAGGATGAAACATTTGCGAAATAATGTTTTTTCCTCAAAGTGACACACTACCCGAGTTATGCTCAGTTTTTTGGCGAAGTTTGACACACCAAGCTCAAAAGGTTGCCCATCACTGATCTAGGCTTTGGCTCTCCTCCCTCCCCCTACCTCCCCACCTGAAAAAGTGAAAAATCTGACATTCTGCTTGTTGGTACCATATTAAAACAGAAAGATTTTAATGCATAATATCTATGTTTAATCATTCAGTTGAAGTTTGAGGTGTTCCATTAGGCCTCCCTCACCTTCGGGGGCGTAAAAATCTGACTGAACTTGTGTTGTGGAAAAGTGAGAAATACATATTTATCCACTATTTGTTTTTTCCTTTATCTTCCTAACTACCTAGATATTAAATAAAAGAAAATGTGCCAGGCATTTTTTTCATAACAACCCCATGGCATGAATACTCTACTCTTGTCACCCTCATTTCACAGAGAAGGAATCTGGGCACAAAGATGTTTGAGGGGCTTGTTAACAACCACACTCCTAGTTCAAGGCAATTCATTTTTAAAAGGACTTAACAATTAGTTTTCATATTTCTTGATCTCCAGTAATTATTCAGGAGACTATAAATGTCTGTTATTCCCAATCACACTCTATAGCTTTTATTCTCATCAATCATTCTGGTTCCTTTTTACGATCATGGCTATACTTGTATGTGTGTGTGTGCAGGGATGGGGGTGTCTGCACTTTAACACCTTCTTAAAAAGGCTCCTACACTGCTTTACAGTTTATAGGTTCTTTTTAAGAGGCTATCTCCCTTAGTCCAACAACCCTGGTAAGAAGAGTTATTACTAAATCCCATTTATTAAATGCAATAAGTGGCTTAGAGAGGTTAGGAGATTGGACTGTGGCCTTTGCATGATTAGTATATTGGAATTTGAACCCAAGTCTTCCTAATCCTTAGCTCTTCCCTCAGAGTATTGAGAATGCAGTCTTTTTAAAGGAGGGGAGATTATTAGATGCCACGAAGAATTTTTTTTTCTACTTTGATAACTAAAGATTGAGAATTTTACAGAGTTTTTCTTGATATCTTTGGACTTGGGCACTGCGGGAAATAACGTGAATTAAATACAGTTTGTAATAAGGGAGTGTTCTCAGTTTTACCTACACAGACCTACAAAACTGAGTGAGAGGTTTTTAAGGAGTGATTTGAGGCCAGAGAACCCATTTTTATGTAAATACCCAAGTCTGAAGATGATTGGCTCATGCACTTCCAGAGCTAAATAGTCTCCTCCAGGAAGATCCTGCAGTGTGAGTCAGAGCTCTGGGTTCCCATCCAGTTCCACCACTTAGCTCTGGGCTCTTGCATAAGTCACCCACATGCTCTAACCCTCATCTCAGTGTAGCAGGCTTTCAGGGAGCAGCTATGTGCCAGGCACTGTGATAGGTCCTCCAGATAGTTACTTAAATTAGATAAAGCCTCTGCTGCTGGAGAGCTGTCAGGTCAGTGGGGAAGACTGCCAGGAAATACAGTTACGGTTCCTATTGTGCTAGAGAGAGGCCCAGAGGGCTGATGAGGTGGTGGGAGGCAATAAGCCATGAAGCAGAGCTACCTGTCATTCAGGGAATGTTCCTTAACATGCCTAGTTAATATCAGCTTTCTTCCTCTTTCTGTCCCCCAATCCTACCTTCCTTTCCCTATCAGTAGCCCCCCTTGACCCTGTACTCAGCTTATAGATGGGGGTACGGTAGGGACTGTGATGAAAGTGAATGCTGGCACTAAAAGGAAGCACCTCGGCCATACTTTGCTCCTCTGTGAATACTGTTTGTTGTCAGGCATTTCTTTTTTCCTTGCTCCCATTGTGCCCTGAGGACCACATGCTTTTCCTAGCACAGGGCTAATCTCAGATTTCTAAGTATCCTGTGTGTACGTCTGTAACTCTCACTATCCCTAGAACCCCTTGAAAATGGAGTCAGTTGCATCTTTCTATTCTCAGCATTAGCACTGTGCCTGGCACAAACTTGGTGGCTGATAAATTCTGTTGAGTGTGTGGATGGATGGATGAATGGATGGATGGATGGGTGGGTGGGTGGGTGGGGATTGCTGGAAGGAGCAGAGAGGAAAGAGACAAATGAGAAGAGGTGAGATGCTCTTGGGCAGTGACTGATAAAATGTAACCCAGGGAGGGGCTTGTGCTGGAAGCCTTATTAAAAAGCTGCCATCTGCAAAGTAAGAATTTAACTCCTTGGGTTTATCCCAGAAATGGCTTGAATTGACAATGAGGCCTAATACCTGCAGTTTGCACTGTAGTGAAAACTTCTCAAATGCTAGCTGGTGATTGGTGTGAATGGGCCATCATGGAGAGAAGGGGATTCTTGGAGGGGTAGAAAGGGTTCCAGCTCAGCCTAAAAGTTCTTCCTTTTATCTTTTCATGAATTTGGCTGCAGAGGCAGAAACTAGGGCCTCTAGCAGTTCTACCCCATTTTTAAGAAAAGCAGTAAATTAATGGAGTCTTTCTTTGATAGCTACAATATTTGAGTACCTGCCACGGCTAAGGACTGTAGTAAACTCTTTAATTCATTGAATTTTCCCAGTAACTTTCTGACATAGGTATTAGTGTCCTCATTTTGCAGGCGTGCAAATGGAAGCTCCCAGGGGTCTCTGTGGAACAGTTAATGAAGAGCTGGAGCGAGATTGGAAGCAAGCAAGGCCCGTTTGCTTTCAAAGCTCCTGCTCTTCATGGATTTCAGTGATGCCAGGTGACTGGACTTGCTTGAAGATGTTTATGCACATTGTCACCACAGAGTGAAACTGAGAATCATATTGTTGTATTTCATTCAGAATCATAATGTGCTTTAATCCAGATTCTGCCTCAGATAATGAAGGTGGGTGGCTCACAGGCTCTATTGATCGGTGCTTCTTACAAGCAAGAAAAAAAAACCCACCCATTTGGTTTTGTTCTGTGTAGGCAGAATGGATCACACCATAGCTGGGCTGAGTTTGACATTTACTTAATGTGGATATATTTAGTGTAAACTGAAATTAGGCAGACAGTTGGAATAGGTCCTCTGGGGTTGCCGTGGAGTAGCTAGAGGTAGTTAAGCTCAGCTTTCTTCCCCCATTTGAGCTTGAGCTTAAATATTTCTGAATGAAATACAGATCTTTGGTTTTAACCGGCTGTAACTCAAAGTTCAGCCCTTCAGCACAGAAGATTTCAGTCTCAGGGCACCAATTTTAACCTCCTAAGATGAGACCACATTCGAGGCAGCTGGGTCAGCATGCATGGTGTCGGAGGAGAAAATTCATCAGTGATAAGTCAGATTACAATTAAGTTTTTTGTCATTTATTGAGTGTCCACAGTGCATGGGGGCTTAGAAATATGGAATGATTATGGGTTTTGCTGTTTGTTTTTGAGAAATATCCCGTCACTTTTTTCCACATGAGGAAGATAATCCTGAAGAAGGGGAGATTTATTTATTCCCCTTTGAACTTAAGAGTTTTATTTTTCTTTACTTAATAAAGCATGTAAAGTAAAATATATCATTTAAAATAAGTGTATGTTATTGTGTGTGTGTCTCCCACCCTCTCCCTCTAAGTACTGTATTTCAATTTTGTCTTTGGACACGGAGGAAGATAATATTTATGAAAGTGCCTGGTAGGTGGTAGGTGTCGAGTTAGTACCCATGAATCTTCATTTCCCTGTGCAGCTTGCTTCCCGGAGATGTGTTGGTGTCCAGGTGCTATTCATCCAGGTCAAGATGAAGAAAATGCACTTTTGTCATTTCTTCAGGCATGTCGCAAACCTGGTCAGGTGTCAGGTATTCCAGATATGAGTGATGTGCGGATTGTGCAAGGCTTGAAGCATTGCTCACTCAGAGATACAGAGGCCTGCCTGCCCCGAGCCCTTTGTTCTCCTGGTTGAAAGCAGTTAATTAGCAACTGTCTCCATAGCAACTACCTCATAGTCCAAAAACATTGTCTAGTTTTTCAGTTTAGCTTATCACACTGTTTACCTGAAGGGCTTTTCACTGCTCTGAGTCTCATTTGAGTTGGCGGCGTGCCTGTTGGGGAAGTGAATTGTCAAGATAGAAAAAAACACCATGGTAGCAACAAGCCGGGGAGCCTTCTCTCTAACAGGACCAACCTGATCTCTGGCTTCTGTGAAAACAAAAGTTGTGAAGGCCTAACATTTTTACCTGCATTTTTTTTTTTGTTTGCCAGAAAAGTGTCATTCTCTCCACCAAGCCCAGAATTATGAGAATTCCCCCCCCCCCTTTCCCTGAGAGGCTTTCTAAGCTCTTTAATATTCCTGTTTATAGTACATTTCCATTATTAGTCATCTCAAAACCCTGGGTGCTCTTGGCTGCTGCTGTACATTCGAGGAAATTTTACTTCCCTGAGGGTCTTGGCATTTCTGAAGGCCCTTGGATGAAGGATTATGAGTCTGCATGTGAATTAGTCAGAGCAGCTTTGTTTTTAGTCATAATGAGCTGTTCTCCTCCTTACCTGTGGCTTAGATGGTTTAAATCGATGATGTGTGAAAAAAAGACAACTTTGAATGGCTTCTTGGTAAATAGGAAGGGGAACTGTGGCTTTTCTTTAGCCGTGAAACAAAGATATAATTTTTGTGGCTGTCTTTGATTGCGTACCGTACCGATCATTTGGACCACTTTGCTGGGACTTTTAGGAGCTTTAGCTCCCATCTGCAAAGGGAAGATCTATTATCTGTATTTTAAAGACAGGGAACCATTGTTCTAAGGTGTTGCTGCCTGCCCAGGATTGTGGAATGCCAACCCAGGTCTGTTGGCTTTTAAAACACTGCTCTTTCCCGAAGTCAGGAAGCATGATGGATGCTGAGCCTTCTGTCAGGATTTGGTGGTGGAGTTTTGCCCATAGTTAGAGTTTTTGGTGAGGGTGTCTGTAGCATTGTTTGGGGAGACCTCTGCCCAACGTTCTGGTTAGAATCTGGTGGTGTACATGTGTAATCAGATCCCTCAGTTACGTATGGGAAAATCATGTTTCTGAGGTTTTCTTGGGTCCAGTGATAAAGTAGTCGAGTTTAATTTTTAGCCACACATAGGAGAGCTTATATTCACACCTAAGTCAGTATTGTTCTCTTCAAGGTATTATTAACCTGAAAAGACTGAGCTTATGAAGTTCCCACTCTTCAAACGTTTTTATAGGACCTTTGTGGGGGAAGGTGCTTTCTAAACTTGTGATGTGGCTTTGAATTCAATGCAACAGACAACTCTCAGGCTCTTAACTCCTGTGACTGTGGGATGAAAAGTATGTCTTTACCCAAGTGGCAATCAGTTGGACCCAGCATGGATTCACTGAGAATAGTTCATACCAACCCAGCTTCTTTTTTTTTTTTTCTTTGACAAATTTATTAGACTCATAGAGCAGAAAACTGTATTTGACATAGAGGTTAAACAAGACCTTTGGTACAATATTTTATCATGTTTACCTTGTCAAAAATGGAGATGTATTCAATGTGCTGAATGCAAGGACTATGATTCTGAACTGCAACTGGTTTAATGCCTAAGGGTGCTGAGCAGGTGGTAAAATGGGAGATCATTTCCTGGTGGCTGCCACACTGTCTTGTGCTTTGGCCAACATTTGTATGGCGTCCTGGTCAAGATAACATGAAACCTGGGGAGGGTGAGCATCCTTAGTGGGGGCCTGATTCAGACTCCAAAACTCTGCCCATGCTGGAGGAATGAAGGTACCCAGAAGTCCCAGTGCAGACGGTAAACAGGTGACTTGGCAGGGCTAGGTGAGTTTTGTTGACTGTGACATTACAGTAGGTTCATAAACATGGCTTCTGCAGAAGTGAATGTCGCCTTGGACTGCATTGACGGAAGAGAGAAGGACGATCACCATATTAGACTGTGCTTGGAGTCAGGTGATCTGTTTTCCTCCCTCTTCTCCCTCTCTCCTATAGTGTATGCCAGGTATCTTTCTATTGTTGGGGATGCAAGGGTAGACTAAGGAAAACCCTCTTTAAAGAGAATGTGAATATTGTGGAGTTTGTTCAGTGGAGAACAGTCCAGATAATAAAGAAAACAAAAAAACACATGCTGCACAAAATCACTGAAGGAACTAGGGGCTATTTGGCCCAGATTATTAAAGATTCAGCAAAGACATGAAGAAGTGCTGTACAGTGACTAAAAGATGCTCATGTGTCAAGAGGAGCCAGTTTTATTATGTAGTCCCTAGATATAATGGAAACAGATACATTTTGACTTAATTATAAAAAGGCTATTTTCTACTAGCCCTATAAAGGTAGACTAGGCTTCTGTTTTAGGATATAGTGAAGTATTCAAGCAAGGGTCAAATGACCATATGGTGGCTTGCTATATAGGTCAAACAATTCTTAAAACTTGTATCACAAACCAGGCATGTCATCTACCTAGGAGAGAAATGCCAGTAGTAAAAAAAAGATATGTATAAGGATTAACATGTCTACTTTTTATTATTTATCTCTTTTGAGTTACAGCTGAATGTGATCAATATAGAGACATTAGAACCTTTGTATCTGTGGTTTATGAGATGGGCAATTTTTACTACAGGAGATCCCACAGCAGGCATCCAATTCCCTATAGTTATGTCATCTATACTAATAAAAGGGTAATATGCTAATTAGACCGGGAGACCTTCTGGACATCCTTCTGGACAAAGCCATGGTGGCAGGGCTGAGGTAGAGGCAATTAGGGGCGATCAGGTTGGCAGGGGAGGGCAGTTGGGGGTGATCAGGCTGGCGGGGTGGGTGCAGTAGGGGGTGAGTAGGCCAGTGGGGGGGGGGCAGTTGGGAGGAATCAGGCTGGCGGGGGTTGGCAGTTGGGGGCGATCAGGCCGGTGGGGGGGGGCAGTTGGGGGCAATCAGTCCGGCAGGAGTGGGCAGTTAGGGGTGATCAGGCAAGAAGGGGGAGCAGTTGGAGTTGATCAGGCCAGCAGCAGAGTGGTTAGGGGCGATCAGGCAGGCAGGCAGGTGAGTGGTTAGGAGCCAGCGGTCCCAGATTGGAGAGGATGCAGGCCGGGCTGAGGGACACCCACCCCCATGCATGAATTTCGTGCACCGGACCACTAGTAATTATATATTACTAGAGGCCTGTTACATGAAATTCATGCACGGGTAGGGTCCCTAGGCCTGACTGGCGATCAGGGCCAATCTGTGGGGCAACCGGTGGGGCAACCGACCCCCCGCCCTGCTGGCACCCGCCTTGGCTGGCCTGGGGCCTGCTGGCTGGGGGGCAGCTCCTGTGTTGAGCGTCTGCTCCCTGGTGGTCAGTGCGCATCATAGCAACCGGTCCACCGGTTGTTCTGCCATTTGGTCAATTTGCATATTAGGTTTTTATTATATAGGATGGGTATCTCAATCCTTTTTAAGCCTAGGAGTAAAGAGTGTGAAACATATACCCTAGCCATTGTAAAAGCATTACAACTATTATAAAAACTAAAGTTTGGATCTTAAGTCTACCCATATTGAATTTTTCCTTTTTATTTTAAAAATGCTTGGTTCTAAAGATGGTACAAATTTCCATGAGTGATAGACATAAAAGTGATTTTTTTTTGCTTTTGATAGTTGTGTATCATAATTGTAAGACAACTGATAGAGTTGTAGGAATTGAGAGTGTTTGCAAAATCAGGCATTGAGTGATTAAATAAAGATTAGTAGTTATAGAAACTTGTTGAAGTATCGATTGATACACCTTGTACCTTCTGAAGAATTGATCTATTTAAATCAACTTAGTATCACAGCTCCATTTGTTGTTTCTCTATGTTGATTAGATAGTTTTACGGAGTTTCTTTTCTTCTTTCACTAAGAATTTTACTGAGTGTTATCTAATGCCTGAATCAATAGACTGATTTATAAATTTTGAGGTTCTGTGCGAGCTTCTTAATTTGTCTATTTACAATGGCAGCACTTTCATGTTTGAATGTGGCCAGACCTGCACCTAATATTTTTGGAGCCTGAAGCAAGAGTATAAAGTGGAAACTCATATACTATATGTCTAAATATTTAAAAGTTATAAATCAAGGTAATAAACTGTTAAATAACTTTTTCTAACCTCCTACTTTAACAAATATACGTTCATGATAACCTGGAATCCCCTTCAAATTTAGGGACCTGTACCCTTCTCTTTCCATCCCTGGCTGCATCTCATGAGTGTATGGCTATGTCAGACAGCATAAGAAAACCCCTCTCTACTCCCTACACCCTTGAACAGCTGCCCCTTCAGTCATTCCTAGCACCTAAGGGGGCGCACACCAGTGACACAAAGGTCCTTTTGAGGACAGATCAGGGAAGTAGCCTCCGCAGGCCCTGGAAGTGGAATGTGGTTCTTGGGCTGGGAATTCTGAAGATTCAGGTCCTTAGTCCATGGTCTAAAAGGTCATGGGGGCCTTGAGGGAGCCGTCAACTTGACCCTCAAAGACTCCTCACCTGGAAAAGGAGTATGGACGAAAGAGGACCAGAGCTGGGCCTTTGAAAGCCCAGGGTGCCAGTTCAGCCCTTTGGCCCAGGTCTAAGGACAGTACTGGCTGTGGGTGAAAACCAATTTCCGAGTATTTTCAACCTAGTAGTTGGGTTGACCTAAGTAACTTTGACATTTAAGCTTGTAAGTGATCTAAACACCTTGGTCTGAGAAATTGCCATAAGAATCGCAGATTGTGCTGAACAGTCCAACGAATTGGTAGGTAGGCTTCCATGAATAAAATCTTAAAGATGCTTGGAAAAGTAAATTACAAAATGTAACAAGAATCAAATATCATACCTTTTTCTGGAGAAGCAGATTGCATTGCAGGTTATTTTAAAGCATGATGTGAAAACACTTAGCATAGCAGCGCAGGTAGACATGTTAGGCCAGTTTTTACAATAAAATAGCCGAATGTGAAAGCTCTCCGTTTTTGCAAAGGTATTTGGAAGTAACAATGTTTGCATGCATAAGTTGGTCAGAGTAAGAGAACTTTTGGTCCCATTAGTTTTTCAAGGCAAGTGTAACTGGTCAGCTTTTAGTGTTTTCTTTGCCACCAGGTCTAGTTCTGTTTCTGGCAACTCAAAACACAGTCTTTATGAAGACGAATTCCCCATAGGAAGCCATACTATGTCTTTGTATATAAAACATGGTTGAAGACAGTGTAGTATAAATAATGGTTTAGTGTGGTTAGATGGATTCTGAAATTACCATCCTGGGTCTTGCTCTTAGTTCTGCCACTTCCTGGCTATCTGTGTGATCTTGAGCAGGTCACTTAATCTATCTCCAAGTCAATTTTTAAAAAAATCTTTAAAATGCATTGAATAATAGCACTTTACTCTAAGGTGGCTGTAAGGGTTAAAATATACAGGTACAGAGTTTAGCACATAGTAAACTGTTAATAATAGTTGATAGATTAATAAATGGAAACTATTAACCACTTGTATGAGGAAGGTCTAAGGGTTTATATAAAGGCAACATTTTGGTAAAAGAACCTTTCCTTGAGAACCTTTGAAAACGCCAAAGGGCTGCAAGGCAAATAGCATTGAGGATAATTGGTCTTCTTCTGGAATTTACCTGTTAAAGTGAGGTAATGTTTTGAAGTGTTGGCAGTATCAGTCCTGGATAGGTGCTGAGATCTCAGTGGTTCCTGTGGTTGCTTTATCCTTGCCTCCCGTCCTAGATAGCAGATTGTAGTCCTCACCCAACCACAAAGAGCCCTAAGCAACCAGAGCTCTAGATGTGATTTATTACTTACCCACAAAGGATATGATTTTTCCTCTTTGAGTATAAAACGGAAGAGGATGAAGGAAGAACTAGAAGTTTCCTTTTCTAAGTGAATACAAAGCACAGCCTCAGAAAACATGGGGAAAGGATAAGAGGGAAAATTATTTTTGTTTCTAAATGCACTATTCATCCCACTTCCCAAGTAACTTGTGGCTATCATTATTTTTAGTGATTTATGCTTAAATAGTTTCCCTAGGGAATAATTAAATACTGGCCTTAAACGTAGACAGGGAAATTATAGGTCATAGCAGGCTCATAAAATAGAACCTAGAGTGAGCTTGAGATTGGACATGGAATGGGGCAGCAGACTTCTACCATTCTTGTGTCCTCAACTCTGCCCTGGAACCTTCTCCAGTGGGGATCGAATGCCCATGTGGTGCAGGAGTGTGACCTCTTTTCTGGAGTAGCTGCTACTTAATTGATTGCTAGCAGCCCCAGTGAATGCACCTCCTCTGCTCCTTCCTCATCGTTAAGCCAGATTCCTCCTTTCTAAAAAGGGAGGCAAGTGCCCAGCTTGCCAAGGTGCTCTAAGAATGAAGTATGAGGCACCTGGCATGGGATGCCCAGAGTGGGCCAGCTTACTCTTTCTCATGTTTGTGGAAAGGTGGATGGTTTAACTGGCCACCAAGCCTCTCTTCTTGGAGACACGATAGAGAAAGCAACAAGTGTGATTCACAGAATTTCCTGAACAGGCACAGTTTCAAATTTTCTACCCTTACTCATTCTCATACACATACTGTAATGTTATCAACTATGTTTTCCTTTTCGTTCTTGGAGTTCCATTTTCTCCTCTGTCACTGGGGGAGAGGAATAGCTCCCACCTTATAAAGTGGCTGTGAGGGTGGAATACTATAGGTGAAAGGCTGTATAACTCCAAAATATGTAGTCATACTCATGAGAAGAGGAGGAAAGAGGCTGTGAATCCTATTTTGAACTGGAGGTTTTAATTCTGAGCCGATATTAAGAAAAAGAATGAGACCCGTCTCAAAGTAGAAACCAAAAGTGTCATTGAATATGTCATGAACACTGGCTTGCTTTCTTTTTAAAAAAATATATTTTATTGAATTTTTACAGAGAGGAAGGGAGAGGGATAGAGAGTTAGAAACATTGATGAGAGAGAAACATCGATCAGCTGCCTCCTGCACACCCCCTACTGGGGATGTGCCCGCAACCAAGGTACATGCCCTTTACCGGAATCGAACCTGGGACCCTTGAGTCCGCAGGCCAACTCTCTATCCACTGAGCCAAACCGGTTAGGACTGGCTTTCTTTCTTAATGAGGGTGATAAAGATTCGAGTTAAACCTTCCTGACCTCACAAGAGTGAATGAATCTGCCCCTGTGTTGGTCCCCTCACAATCCAGCTCTGGCCCTACCAGCTGTCCCAGAGGTCAGTGTAACCTTGGGATTTTTAGGTCTTCAGTTTCCTGCTTCTTCTTAATGAACTCTTTACCATTCCCTTTATTGGGTGGCAGAGCCTTGAAGCCCACTCACATGGAGGCACATGGAGTCTGGAAGATTCAAACCCACTGCTTTGTCCACGGACATGGAGAATGTTAGTGTGAGGCACAGTGTTGTACTCCTCACCAGCCCTCATTTCTGAACTCAGCTGAGTATCTAATGGGCATTCGTGAAGGGCCAGCTGGAGGAATGTCCCCGATGGGGCTGATGTCCTTGTGTATATCCCCAGGTCTTCAAAGACCATATTTCTTGATCCCTTTCCCCCAGCAGCCTTAGGCACAGCCTTTCTGCCCCTCCAGTGACAGTGCTCTTCTTTGAAGCAGGCATAAGATGTCAGTGCTGCCATGTAAGCCTAAGGAGGGGCTGCCAAAATCCAACTTCCTGTGTAACCATTGGAGGCTGTATGGGAAGCCACTAAGATCTTCAGAGGTGGAGATTTCTGTGTGCAGGAGAGGTTAACAAGAACCCTCTGCTCCAGCCCCAGCGCCAGCCATAGGAACTGGGCTTTACCTAGTAAGTTACTAGCCCTGCGCCTGACAAGAGGGCCTTATTGTTTTGGAAAGACCCCTGAGGCATGAAGGAGTCTTCTTTAGACCAACAACAACAAAAAAGGAAGAAATAAAAAACAAACAACTATTGTGTTAATCCTCTGTAACTGCTAACAGGTGAAGGCTTTTTAGAAGTGAAAGAGTTTGGGAATTTAGATACAGACCTATGGAAGCTGGAGCAATTTCTCTGTTGGGGTTTAAGCCCCGGAAAATGGCCCGATTGAACTCAGATGTTTTCCCATTTTCTGAAATTAGGGGTGTGTTGGGAGAACTCTAGGCTCTTTGCCCGCAGGAGAGCTGAGGAAGCTTTTGTCTTAACCTCTCTGGCTGAGGCACACTTTCCTCCCTTTCCATGTTCTTCTCTGTCTTCTGAGTGTTTTTGTAGACTTGGGATTTCTGGTGATTGATGGTTCTGTGCTATCCCTCCCTGGGTCTGGCCACGTCACCAGCAGTGGGTTGATGCCCAATGCTGCATCCTTCATGCTGATGAGTATGGTTGATAATGTCACTGTGATGATTTATAAGAAAAAAATGTATTTGGTCCTGACTGGCGTGCTCAATGGTTAGAGCATAGGCCTGTGCACCAAAGGGTCACAGGTTTGATTGCTGTTCAAGTCACATACCTGCATCGCAGGTTTGATCTGCTTCCCTGGTTGGGGTGCGTGCATGAGTCAACCAATCAATGTATCTTTCTTACATCGATGCTTTTCTCTCTCTCCCTTGCTCGCTCTCTCTCTCCCTCCTTCCCTTCCACTCTCTCTAAAAATCAAAGGAAAAAATATACTTGGGTGAGGAATAACAAAAACTAATTGTAATGATGACCAAAATATAATTCTTATGTATATGTATATTTGGTCTTCCACAGTTCCTGACTCACAGCTCTCAAAAACCTTGGAATTTTGTACTTGTTGAGAGTGACAGTGGTCTCTTGCTATGTTAAGTGACTTTTGGACCTCTCCTAAGGATGGGGGCTGGTTGGCAGGAGAACCAACCATGTTAGGTTGGAACTTTGTTTTACCCTCTCACCTCCAAGGAGGGGACAGAGCCTAGAGCTTGAAACAATCACCAATGGCCATGATTTAATCAACCCTGGGCATGTAGTGAATCCTCTATAAACACCCAAGACGACAGGGTTTGTAGAGCTTCTGGATTGGTGAACGCATGGAAATTTGGGGAGAATTGTGTGCCTGGAGAGGACATGGAAGCTCCATGCCTTTCCCTATAGCTTGCCCTATGTATCTCCTACATCTGGCTACTCCAGAGTTACTAGTATATCCTTTGTAGTAAGCTAGTAAGATGTTTCTCTGAGTTCTGTAGCCACTCTAGCAAATTAACCAAACTCAAAAAGGGGGTCATGGGAATGAATCTCTGATTTATAGTCAAAAGCAGGCGTCTTCAAACTACGGCCCGCGGGCCACATGCGGGTGTTTTTGCCGTTTTGTTTTTTTACTTCAAAATAAGATATGTGCAGTGTGCATAGGAATTTGTTCATAGTTTTTTTTAAACTATAGTCCGGCCCTCCAACGGTCTGAGGGACAGTGAACTGTTCCCCTGTTTAAAAAGTTTGAGGACCCCCGGTCAAAAGTATGGGTAACAACCTAGACTTACAATTGGCATCCTGAGTTGGAGGGGGTTGTTGGAACATCCAATCTGTAGCCAGTAGACCAGAAGCACAGGTAACAACCGAGGCTTTCAACTGGTGTCCAAAGGTGTTGGGAGAGCAGCAATTTTGTGGGACTGATGTGGAATCTGATGCTATCTCCAAGTAGATAGTTGTCCAAGAATTGCTTGTTGATGATGCAGAAAACGACCCCCTCCACACATTGGAATTTGTGTCTAGGAGTTTATTTAGTCACCATGGGAATTCATTATCAAGTTCTTCCCATAGCTTTTGGCCTAGAGGTCTCAGACAATTCTGTGCCTCTAAAGAAGCTGTTCCTTGACCCTGGCCCTGAGATAATTCCTTTGGGATACCGATTCTTCCTCATCCAGTGGCTGCCTGCAGTTAATACTTCTTTCCTTGGACTAATTAGATGGTTGCTTTTAACACAGCTTATGAAGCTGGGAGTCATTTGTATGGAGGTGACCAGAGGCTACTTAAATGCTCTATGACTGTAGAGGACATTTTTTGGAAACCTGATTCTTATCAAAATCACACAGGTGATCCTTTCCCTTGTCTTTTATATAATTTGGGTGGGGTTGACCTCACTTACAACTATAGAGGTAGACCATGATTAACCAAATAGCAGATGTCCATGGGGATTGGTTACCCAGTCAGAGCCAGTGAAGTAGATGAGATTTTGTGTGTGTGTGTCGGGGGGGCGGGGGGGGGGGGCAGGGCCGGAGTTACAGAAAAGAAAATCTTTTTTTTGCTGAAGCTTTTGGATGAGAATCTCATGTCCTCTGGATGGTGTGGTGTGAGGACCTGAGGTCTGTAACTATGGTAGCTGTTTTCTTTCATAAGGAACCTACACATTTACAGGACTGGTCACTGGTTGGAACCAGTAGCCCACCTAGTGGGAGGTAAAATTTGTGATGATGTCATCTGAGCTGCTGGAACAAGATTTTTTACTTACTAGTAAATGAGCTGCTAAGCCCCCTCCCCCCATCCTTTGCTTAAGAGCCAATTTTAATTGTTTCTTAGAACGTACTAACCTGATAAAAAGACCCTTCCTGTTGAGAATTTGTTGAAGAATTTCTAACAAGCTCTTTCCAAGTCTGTAGCATGGCTGGAGGTCAGCGTCCATGGAGCCAGGGACCCTCTCTCCCTTTAGCTGTGGTAGGTGGATCCAGAACATGGCTCCTTCTTTCTGCTGAGGGAGGGCTAGGCCCAGAGAAGGGTGTCTGTGATCCCCGCAGAAAGGCAGCCTAAGGCCCGACTGGTGTGGCTACGTGGTTGAGCATGGACCCATAAGCCAGAGGGTCACAGTTCGATTCCTGGTCAGGACACATGCCTGAGTTGTGGAGGCAGCCGATCAATGATTCTTTCTCACTATTGATGCTTATATCCCTTTCTCCCACTCCCTTCCTCTCTGAATTCAATAAGAATATTAAACATACAAACCAATATATAGAAAAAAAAAGAAAATCTGCCCAAGGTGGGACCCAGAAACCCAGGGAACCAGGGAGGAACAGTGAGTTGGAAGAGATCACTGCAAGTTCTTGGACTGGTAATAGGGAGCAGCCTTGCTCACAGTGGTAATCCATTAAGGATTCCAGGATGGATATATGTCATTATAAATTTGTTTAAACCTATAAAACATACAACAACAAGGTGAGCCCTAATGTAAACAGACTTTGTATAATAATGTACCAATGTAGGTTCATGAATTGTAGCACACATACCACTCTGATAGGGGGTGTTGATAAAGGGGGAAGCGATGCATGTGTGGGGAGAGTTGGTGTATGGGAAGTCTTTGTACCTTCTACTCAATGTTGCTGTGAACCTAAACTGCTCTAAAAAATAAAGACTATTAAAACATTTCCAGGATAGAGATGT
The DNA here is from genome assembly GCF_951640355.1 of Cnephaeus nilssonii. Lineage (NCBI taxonomy): Eukaryota > Metazoa > Chordata > Mammalia > Chiroptera > Vespertilionidae > Cnephaeus > Cnephaeus nilssonii. The sequence goes on along the minus strand of NC_137084.1, from coordinate 34,507,720 downwards.
AGGTCCTCAGTTGTCATAGGCTGTGAGTGAGTACTAGAGGTTGGGGTGTGGGAGAAGTCCAAGTTCTGTAATACTGGGGAGTTTGGGGTGTTGTAGATGTAACTTCTCCGGGTCACTTGATCTTTGCTTTTTTTTTTTTTTTTTTTAGGAAACCAGTATTTTTTTTTTTAAATGTTTTTGCTGATTTTAGAGAGACAGGAAGGAAGGGGAAGAAAGAGATAGAAACATTGATGAGAGAGAGAGAGACATCAATTGGCTGCCTCCTGTACACCCCGTACTGGGGATCAGCCCACAACCCAGGCATGTGCCCTGACCAGCAATCGAACTGGGGGCCTCTTGGTTCATGGGTCGATGCTCAACCACTGAGCCGAGCCACGCCAGCCAGGCAGTCTCTGCCTTTTTTGCTTGGAAAAACTCTTGCCTCTATGTTGAGAAGAACCCCTTAAAGCCACTGTTCAGTTGGTTATTGATAATGACACACACCTAAGATTGGACAGATCATCTCACACACAGCAGTTAGACAGCAGCCAGAGCTAACCACAGGGCCAGCCCGTGCTCAGAAATACCATCTTTATGATGCACACGGGCTTTTGAGCTTGTGGCTTTGGACTTGTGGTTGTGGACTGAGAAAATTGTTTCCTGGTTTTACAGGGAAGGTAAAGGAATGACCCTCTTGCCACCACTTATTCAGTGATGGCTTTCTAGCATGGGCATTTGGGGATGGATGTGAGTGACAGGCAAAACTTCAGGGATTTACAGAGGAGTGGTTGGATAGGCAGGTTGGAAGAGTACATCTTAATACATAGGGCTAATCCTACCTACTATTTTCTTATTATTAGAACCTCAAAAAGGTGGCAGTTAGAAGAGTACTTACTATGTGTTAGTCCCTGGGGAGATGGAAATGATGAAGGTTTTGTCTCAGCCTCATGAACAACAGATCTGTAATAAATATGATAAGTGATCAGTGGACAGATTCACATTGGCACAAATTTTTTAAAAAATTTTAAACAATTCTGAATTACTACCAGTATCCATTCTTTTTCCAAATGCTGTGTCTAATGTAAAATGTATGATGTTTATCAAGAGAAAGTTTGATCTTGAAGATGCTGGAATTTATATTGAGTTCCCTTGGCAAGCATGCATTCTTCAAGTTCAGGACTAGAGAGAATCAGCTACATGCCTTCCCAGACTCACTCTCTTTGGGAAGGTGGTGGTTTAGCACACTTCTGGATTCAGGAACACTGAGCCAGAGAATTGCCCACAGTTGACTACACAGCAGTTCATCTCTAAACCCAGTGAGATTATGAACATAGACAACAATTGTGTACTAGAATAATACCTCTTTGAAGGCACCTGGGTAGGCTGGTAGCAGGTTCCTAGGATAAGGAAAGGGTTAGTGACCATGATGTTATGAATCAAGACTCACAGCCCATGGTCTGTCTGAGCAGGTATGTTTATGGCAGAATCGATGATGTCCGAATGCTCCTGCAGAACCTGTATCACTGGGCTCTGTTTGTTAGATATGGCCTAGGAAGAGCAACTAAGCCAGACAGCCAGGGATGGATGACCTGGAGCTGGAAGGAAGGGATTCAGACCTGGTAAGGATGTTCACTGAGCTGACGGTGATAGAGCTATAGAGGAGCGGGTGGGAGATGGAAGCCAGCAGGCACCCTGAGAGTCCTGGTAGCTATCTTCTACCACTTTGATGCTTGAGAAATGGAAGGATGTCAGGAAATGCTGTTGGATGTTTCTTTTCCCTATGAAGTTACAGAAATGCCATCTTTCAATCATCCACTGGGGAGCTGCCTTTAAAAGAGCTTCAAGTGAGCCAAATAAGGGGGTGAGAGGGAGGTAGGAATTGCTGAGATGAAATGAGCACCAGGGGTCACATTCTGCCCTTTTGGCAGCCCATGTGGACTATGCATCCCTGGTTTCTGCCTGGAAAAGTAAAATTTCCGTGTGTGTGTGTGTGTGTGTGTGTGTGTGCTATTCTTTATAGTGGTACTTCTGATAAGCAGTGTAATGTTAAAGCCTGAACTATGCTTTCATTTCTAGAAATGAAATAAGAGGAGCCCAGAGGCTTCTCTGTGAAGTGAGAGCTGTGTGACTTTGTATGAACGGCTTAACTTCTCTGAGCTGCAAGTTCACCTGGAATCTCCATGTGCTATTTGAAATTAACTGGGGTGCTAGTCCCCTCTTCTGCAGGTGATGTCTTGAGTCACTGCCCAGGGTTGAGGAGAGAGAGTGGGGTCCAGCCTGGGTCCACTCCCTTGGATGGGAGGTGTTGACCACATGTCTGAGGCCCTGAAGAAGTACTAAAAGGAGGGTGTTTCTTCTCCTGTTGGCATTGCATTCAGTTCTTGACAGCTTGACACAAACAAACTGTTCTGGTAGTTTCTTTCTCCCCTTTGCCTCCTATGTGCAGCCCGCCACCCTCACTGGTCACCGGGGCTAACATGTGGAGAGGAGTGGAAAGCAGCCTCCCCACAGTGTATGTGATTGTTTGTTCTCTGTGGAAGGAGGGTGTCTGGCAGAGGCTGGAGACTACACTCTGGCTATTGAGGCCTGTGTCGAGGCCACAGGAGGGCTGGGTGCCTTGGGAGTGCATATGAGCTTCTGTCTTCAGAGGATGGTGCCCTGGGTCATTGTCCTGGGTTTGAGTGCTAGTTCCACTCTTGAAGAGAGAGTTTGTTTGCCTGTGAAACAGATGTATGTAGCCACGGGCACTTCTGAAGGCTGTAGGAACTAACTTGGGAGTGTGTGAGAGGGGCTCTGGCCAGTACTGAAGCGGTTCAGTTGATACCCCTGAGAGAGAGAGGGACACACACACACACACAGCTTTTTGAGCCCCTGTTGGCATGGCTAGAGAATGTTATGGAAGGGGGACTTTTGCAGCTGGTATAGAGGCCCTTAGGCACTTACCTCCATCCAGAATGCCAGGGCTCTCCCCCAACTTAGTGGAGAGGAAGTCCAGATCAGAAGTGATTCAGAAGTCAAATAAAGGCATAAAATAACCACACTTGAGACTCTTTGTCCTGTCATCTCATTTTAGCCCCCAACAGCAGGAAGGGTGGAGAGGTTTAGGCAGGTTAGGAAATGTCTCACCCAGTGAAAGAGCGAGGAATTATGATCTCAAGTTCAACCACCCTCTGAGTATCTCAAAGCACTGTCTGTGTGCACCTGCCCGCCCAGCCACCCACCGGTTCTCCACGTGGGCAAGGCATATGCTTTTTCCTTTCATTTCTTTCAGGAACAGGCACCCAGTGCAGAGCTGGGCCCCGTAATGGCTGCTGACTAAGTGCTTAATGGAGATGTTGCTGCTGATAAACCGCAGTTGACAAGGGAAAGAAGCAAGTGAGCTGGCCAACATCAAAGCTGGTTTTTGTTTATAGATAAGAGTAGGTTTCACTCTGTGGGCTCCAGAGCCCCTGTCCCCAGATCTCAGACGGAGTGGTTCGCTTTAAAATGGAAACTGTCTCCCTCTCCCAGGGAGCTGGGGCCAGGAAGTCTTCCTTCTTCCTTCCTTCTGAGACCACCGGCCACTGCCCTCAGGTGCAATGGAGAACCTTAGGGGAGAGAGAGGGATCCCAGCTGCCTCCAAAATAAACAGTCTTGCTCCCACCCCAAATGTATCCACTTGGTGTTTGTTGCTCAAGTTTTTTTATTCCTACTTGAACACACCATTTAAAATAATTTAGGAAATATGGATATTAAATAGAGGAATCTGTAGAAGAAAAGAGATCTTAGAAATGTAATGGACCTCTTAGTTGCAAAAATGTAAAACACACTTGTAAGGGTGTGTGTGATGTGGGGTGTGTGTGTGTGTGTGTGTGTGTGTGTGTGTGTGTGCGCGCGCGCGCGCTGACCTTCCTCCTCACTTAAAACCTAGCATGGATGTGATGTCATGCCCCTGGTAACAGGTGTGTTCCAGGTGAAAAATTCAGCTAAATGTAACCAAGTAATAAGTAGTTTTGACAATTGGGTCATGATGGGACCAGCTTGAAATCTAGGCAGAAGCATAGGGATTTGACATTTTAGAGCAGGGGTAGGGAATGTCAGGCCCTGCCAAGGCATTAGGGGTGAATTAATTAAATGTTTGACCAAATATAGCAGGCTAGTTTTTAAGTTGATGATTTTGTATGTACCGTGAATGATGTTATAAATATCCAAATTGCCCTTGGCAGAAAAAAGGTTCCCCACTCCTGTTCTAGCTTTTCAGGAGTCCAGGCAGGGTTTAGGCCAAGCAAGCTGGTGATCATCCTGCTGTGCTCTCTTTCTTGAGAGCCCCGGATGGCCATTTAGCCATTTTTGTGCCAGGCTTTTTTGTTGTTGTTGTTGTTGTTGTTGTTTTAAATCAACCCAATACCATTGTTTCCATGTCACACCTAGGGCTAGATGGAAGTCAGACTGCTCACCATGCCCCTCACCCTCTCTCATTCTAGTGCCTGTGTGACCACATTCCACCTGGACCTCTGGAAAGCCCCTTGGGGTTTTGGAAAACATGCTAGCAATGAATGGTTCTCTCACTTGTGGTCCAGTTTTCAGGACACTTGAGCCAAGGTTGTCAGTCATTTGCTCCTGGGAACTTCTTTTCTTCTGCATGTCTATTTTCCAGGGGATTTCAGGGTTGATTCAGCAGTTTAACTCATCCTGCCCCCCTTTTTTTTTTTTTGTATTCCTAGTGGTTTACAAGCCCCAAAGTAATAGAAAGCATTTGTTAGCTAATTAGGGACATTTCCATGTTGGTCCCCAATCCCAGAGATCAGGAAGATGGCCCTTGGGGTGACCCTTTTCTCCTGGTGAGGCTATGGATCCATGCAAGAAAGAGGATAAATTTAATTTGTGCACTCAAGCAAGATGCAAGGGTCTCAGAGTGGAAGAGAGAATTTATTCCTTGTGGCTATTCATTTACCACATATTTTGTGCAAATCTCTGTTGCCAGAGAAAGAAGTATCAAGATGAATAAGACGTGGTTCTTGCTCTTGAGATGCTCACATTTATGGAGGAGACAAAGTTGGACACAGGTCACTACAGTGTTATGTGAAAGTAGAGAACCAAGAACTAAATGCTGGGCCCCTCCCTATTCAAGATGCCCTCTCTGGGAGCATGGCTGGAGGCCTCCTGGCTTGGAATATGGTTTGTTCTCAGATCTGACAGAGGGTGTCCATCGTTGGTATAGATGCACAGCTAACGAGAAAAGTCTCTGAGTTCACCAGCTGCCCGACCAGCAGAACCTTCCACCAGGCACTCCGTGGGCTCACACAGGGCAGGAGATTTGTTTTTTAAGTCAACTGTTAATGTTCTTGGAATAAAAGGTACTTTGGGGCAGGAGTAATATACTTTGTTTAATCATTTAGAAATTAGCAAATTTTCCTTTTAAGGGTGGCTGGGGTAAACATATGGTGAACAGCAGAAGGGGTATGAATTGCCAACATTTGTTTTTTTTCCATTCTGTTTGCAGAGAGAGACTTCCATGGACATAATTCCCATCTTGTTGATATGTGTACCCTATTTTAGTCCATTTGCCAGATTTAAACATTTTCCTTCTTTTGTGAGCAGTGTATGCACTCCATCTATCACATTTAATGTATTCAGTGCGTGTGAGTGCCGGCCTCTTCAAAACTGTTGACTTCATCATCCCTGTGCTGTCTAGAAATGAGATCTTGATGCCCCCCTGCACCCCCCTCGGCCCAGATGAATTATAAAAAGCTTTTCATAGTAATATAATTGATCCACTGTTGGCCACACTTATAAAAAAAATCAATGTAACGTGTTAATATTTCATGAGTACCCACGTTGCCAGCTCCTTGCAATGGGACCAAACTATAAAGAATGAGAAATGTTTCATAATAGCCCAGCGCTTGGACAGAGTGCCAGGAAAGAGAGTTTGGGGTTGACTTGAAAGTTTGCAGTGCAACAGGGCCATTGAAAAACAATCCTCTGACTCATGTCAGATTGTTATAATTATTTAATGCCCACAATGCAGCCTTGTCCCCACGGATTTATACTGGAGAGGTTTCTTACCCACACATTGTGGTTATTAGCAGCAAAGAAAGCGGCGTTTGTTTATAGTGACATGGGGTGTATCTGTATGGCAAAGAAAACACTGCAGATTCTGTCTTCTTATGAAGGAGGCAGGAATTTGGCAGATGACCTGTAGGAAATTGGGAGACATGCTCTCATTACTTTTCATATATGTGGGTGGTTGCACCTAATAACCATTAGACACCTTTTATTTTTAACCTTTGTCCTAAACTCATTGAGAATGAAATTGCATGCTTACTTTTCATCACACAGCTGATGCACTCCGGAGTGTATCTAGATTTAGAGTTGTTCTGCCTCCATTAAATTTGGGGTCGCAAACATTGTCTCTGGAACCACTGTTAACATTTGTGTAAAGAGTGTTGCTTTTTGAACAGTTCTCACATGGCCAGATCTCATTAAGCTCTTCCTAAGGACGCAGGATTTTTCTTTTTTCTTTTTTTGAGTTAAGGAATGAAAGTTGAGGAAGTAGTGCTTTGGGGCCTCTCTGGGGACAAGTCTGGTTTGGAGATCAGTGGTGGTGCTAATGACCCAGAGTCAGGTTGTTCAGCTGCTTGGGAAATGAAAACCCTTTAGGTCCAGGAGGGTCACTCAAGTCCAGCTCCCCAGAACTGCCCTTCTGTCTGTGCCTTCCTGGGCCCTCCCTTCTTCTCTGAGACGGAACTCTCATAATTGCCCTTTCTGCCAAAGGGGATTCAATATCACTGGGTTTCTCAAGCTTAGAGGGCAACAGGGAGACATTGAACCAAAGGAGTGTGAAATTGTCCCAAGGCACTCACAAGCTGGGGAGTGCAGATGCAATTTATAATTGCACCGGAAATACTTGTAACCTTCATCATGCTTAGTGATGGAAATGAGAAAATCTATGTGTTAGCTGAGGACTGACCTGGGACCCATAGGAAACAACTGGATCCTCTTAAGTTTTGCAAGAGAACTACAAATAGAAAGCAGACCCAGAAAATAGTCCAGAGTTTAATGTAAATATATTTTGAACCCCAAATTAACACTCATGCTTACTCATGGTATGTTCAAAGTTTTTTCCCTCCTATTTCCTCTTTCTTTCTTTCTTTCTTTCTTTCTTTCTTTCTTTCTTTCTTTCTTTCTTTCTTTCTTTCTTTCTTTCGTTTTGTTAATCCTCATCCGAGGATATTTTTCCATTGATTTTTAGAGAGAGTGAAAGGGAGGGGGAGAGACACACAGAGAGAGAAACATCGATGTGAGAGAGACACACAGAGAGAAATATCGATGTGAAAGAGACACATCAATTGGTTGCTTTCCACATGCACCCCAACCAGGATCAGAGATCGAGCCTGCAACCAATGTATGTACCCTTGACTGGAATCAAACCCGGGACCCTTCAGTCTGCAGGCCCACACTCTATCCATTGAGCCAAACTGGTTAGGGCTTTTATGCTATTTCTGGTTCAATGGGAAGTCTGGGAGATCTATAGAAATTCAGGGGGCACTGTTGATGGTTTATGGAGCCTGGAGAACCTAAATTTTAGAAATGGATTATCCTGGGAAACCTGAAAGTATGTTGACTGAAATACAGATGTGGAGTTAAGGGAAAGGTTTGCATTTCAGCATCTTCCTTTTGTACCAGGGGCAGAGGCTACATGATTATCACTGGTAGGAAACCCTGAGTTGCTTTTGTAGAGGAGATTACTTTTTTAATTTGAAAAAAACTCTAGGTAAATATTCACTTTATAATCTTTCGTTTATGTCTTATACATTTTGATATGTGCCTCTCATATTTCACAGTATAAAAAATGTTTAAGAAACAATCTTATTTTGCCATCTATTGGCCCAGTTTTAAACTATTTGAAATGATGGGTTATAAACATGTTGTTATTGTTTCACAGACAACTAAGTGGCTTATTGATTTTCATATGATAAACAGACAAAAACCTTTGTTTTCTTACCCCAATTGTGAGCTCCTTGAGGGTAGGGACAGTTTCTCATACTTCCTGAGGTTGAGGTGGAGGAACTGAGTGAGCAGGAACCTGGTAGTTGGAGCTCAGGGCCTGTGCAGGCAGGGGAGAAAGTAGGAGGTGAAGGGGGGCAGATTGTTAGGTATAGAAGGGTACTGTGTGCCATACTGTGGATTGTAATTTTCTCCATTAGTGCAGAGCCAGATGGCAAATGGTACATTAGTTGGTATGACATGGTCCAGTTTGAATGAAATATGCTCAGGGCTCTTGCCCTACAGTAATTTTCTGCAACCCACAGGACACTGCTATTTTGAGGAATGGAGAGTGGCTTCATTCTTACGGCAACATCATGGCTGTATAGCCTAAGAGCATAGGCACCCCCTGCCCCCACCCACCCACGGGCCATCCAAAGCCATGTCTCTAACAGCACTTTGTCTCCTAAGAAGAAAGGCATAGTTATTCTTCCTTTCTTCCTCTCGTCCTCCTTCTCACCCAAACCATGATCTCAGACCCTAGGAGTTACAAGTCAGACATGTCATGGAGATTCTATGAGATCAGTTGTCTACATTGGTGATGCAATCAAAACACCCTAAAAGAAGCCTTTGGAGTAGGAACTTGCCAGGGTCATGAGACATGCTTGGGTCGAGAGAGGAAATGTGATTACATGAAGAAGAAAAAAAAAGTAGAATACAAAGTTGTGCCTATTTCATGATGATGGCTACTGTTTCAGGGGGCAAAGGCCAGAAGGGGACCCAGACCAATGAAAACCCATTGGCTTGTAAGGGCTGTGGGAGAGTGAGTGCTGGTTTCCCAAAATAAAATAAGTCCATTATGATAATGATTTTTGGGGGGCCACTGATGTACATTAATTTAAAGAAATCAAATGTGAATAAGATGGCAAGAGCGACTCACTGTACCAAAGTCTCTCCAAGGCTGATGGCAGAAAGGGCTTTGGGGACGAGGGAAGTGTTCGCAGCTGTTTAGGGGCTGGGTGCCTCTCTGAGTGCTTTGTTTAGTCTTTGCCTTGGCCTCTCTACTAGCCAGTCTGTCCTTAAACCAGGGCTTCCAGAAGCAGAGCCCTGTTCTCCAGTTTGTCCACTTCTCTGTTGCTGCCCAAAGCCGGATTCTATGTGGGCTGACTCTCTCCAAGGCCCTGATGTGGTGAGCCGTTGAGTAGAGGTGTGTGAAGTAACACTCAGTGCTTTAAGGAGCACAAGGCACCTTTAGCAGTGATTTGCTATTTTTTATGTGAAAACAAGAATCTAGATTTTTGAGTTCTGGTCTCAGTTTCCTCATTTTCTTGCCCTGTGACCCTGGTTTATTCTTGAAACCTTTAGAAAATGCTAAAGCTGTATTCACCTGTGAGAGAATATTTTTACTCATTACTGCATCTTATCAGAATGCAGACATAGAGGGAAGTTAACCTCTTTAGTTTAACAGTTTAGTTTCTTCAGTAAAATGGGAACATAACTGAGGCCTTCACTTGGAGTTTCCTCAGCGTGCAAATGGAATTGAGAACCTCATCTGTATGTTTGTGGAGTACTTAGACTGTGTTTGGGATAGAAGGTTGCATCCTATCTTGTGAGAAATCTGCACTGTATGGGGAGGGCTGGATTTGGAACAGTCATCTGCATCTTACAACAGGGTGGCCTCTGAATGGATGTGCAGGTCCCATCTCATTTTATTCATAGCTTATCTCGTTGGATTCCATTTGGCCATGTGGGTTGGAGTTATAGTTATGAGTGGATTATTTTTCCGTGGTGTGTCAGAACTGTGTCACTAAAGACATGAAGCTAGTAAACAGTGTGGGAATCCTAGCAGATGAGCTGGGAGCATTGATACTGTGAATTTCTACTCAAGGCTGAGTTCGATTCACATAACAGGAAATCCCTGTTTCATGTGGGAGAGGAGATAGCACAGCACCAGAGAGACTAATGAGGATCCAGAGTCCTGGCTTTGGATCTGCCACACACTGGTTCTGCGATGTCCACCCAGTTGGCTCACCCTTTTGCAGCTCAGGTTTTTCATCCAATAAATGTAATTACAAAATAGTATCAAAAGAAAACTAGATAAGGTGTTTGCAGTTACTTCTATGATAGGGAAAATACTTTAGGCCATAAGAATCTTAATGGTTTCATATGTGTGCTGTCTCAGTCTGTTTGGGCTGCTATAACAAAACACCATAGTCGTTTATATACAACAGAAATTTATTTCTCACAGATATGGTAGGTAGCAGTCCAAGGTCAATGCACTGGCAGATTTGGTGTGTCTTGCAGAGGCCAGCTTTCTGGTTTAGAGTTGGCTGTCTTCTCTCTGTGTCCTCACAGGGCACAGGGGAACACTATGATCTCTTCAGCTTCTCATAAGGGCACTGTTGTCATTCATGAGGACTCCACCCTCATGATAATCACCTCTCAAAGGCCCCACCTTCAAATACCATGACATTCGGGATTAGGGTTCACCATATGAATTTGAGGGAGAGCACAAACATTTAGTTATAGTATGTACATTGAGGAAACAATATGCATAAATTCTATCATCATAACAATCTATAATAATAAAAGCATAACATGCAAATCGACTGAACAGTGGAACGACTGTCCAGACAACCTTCCAGACAATCTTCCAGACGAAGCTGGGGCTGTGAGGGCAGCCAAGGCTGTGAAGGCCTACTCTTGCACAAATTTCATGCATTGGGCCTCTAGTATTTTTATAACTTTACTAGAGGCCCGATGCATGAAATTCGTGCAAGAGTAGGCCTTCCTTTCCCTGGGTGCCAGAACCAGCTTCCCTCCAGCATCTGGGACCTGGGCTTCCCTCGCAGCCCTGGCTTCGTCCGGAAGGTCGTCCAGAAATATGTCTGGAAGGACATCTGGTCTAATTAGCATATTATGCTTTTATTATTATTGATGTAGATAAACTTGTTTTAATTCTCACAATTAACTTACGAGATAGGTACTATCATTTTCCTGTTTAATAGTTTGGGGAAATTGAGGGACCCTGGAGGTCAAGTCCCAAATCTAGTAAGTAGAAAAGCTGGGATTTGAACCCATGTAGTCTGGCTCCAGAGTCCCTCCTCTTAACCACTACACCAGTCTGTTCCAAGTAAATAAGCTCAAATATGCTGGGAATGATATTCCCCACTTGATGGATTCTCATTCATTTGGCAACATGCAAAATTTGTGTGCCACATTGAAAGGAAACTAGGGCTGGGAAACAGAGCCCAAGGTAAGGAGTTCCATGTTCAGCGGAACCTCAGTGCTCAGGGGATACTTGGTGGTAGCTCTCCTTCTGAGCAGTGCCCAAGTTACATGTTGACCCTCATGGAGACTGGCTGTTACATTCTTGGAGAACTCATGTCCTCTGGGACTTGAGGAACTGTGCCTTTGCATACCAGCGATATCACAGACCACAGTTCACACTGCTTTGCCTTGATCTAGATGCAGACATCATTCCTTTCTATACAATAGATAAGTCTGGCCCCTTGCTTTTTCAGTGTTCACACACACACACACACACACACACACACACACACACACACACACACTGCCCCTTTCTTACTGTATACAGCAAATGATCTGGAACTCGGAACTAACAGCCTTTCTGGAGGGTAAGGACTTTCCTCTTTTGACTCCATGGTGCTACAGACATCATAAATGATTGAAGCCTGTTGAAAAGGTGAAAAATGGCTTTATAGAAAGTGCCCAGATCTGTTTTCATGTATTTTTTATCAACCTGTGTGGGACCTATATAGCCAGATACTAATTGGCTGAGAATTGGTAAAGTGTGTCACTGTGCACACCTGAGTGGGCACGTTCTCTCTCTTGACCTCCCTCCTCTGTCTGCCTCCCTCCCATTTATATCCTCTTCTGCTCTTTTCTCTCCTCCTTTGCACGTTCTCCTTCTTTTTCTCCTTCTTTTCTCTTTAACCTCTCTGCCTCACCTGTAGAGGAACTGGAGGTCTAGTTTCTGACACACTGTGGTTCTCTATCTTTAAAAATATAAGGAACCTCTCTCACAAGTGTAGAACAATTATTGAAATAATTATCTTGAAGGAACCATCGCATGCCTGGTGCACATACCCATAGCGAGGTGTAGGCATTGTAGAAGGCAGGTGGTATGCTGTGTCTACCTGTCACATCCTTTCCGGGTGAGAGCTCAGATGATTTATCTAAGCTTTCCATCTTCAGCTTCTCCACAGGAGTCCAGTGGAAGATGGTAGGATGGAAGCCTTGTTTGCGAAGTGTGTCTACTGGGAAGAGGACAAAGAAGGCATAGAGTTGGAGAAGGCCAATGCTGTTTCAGGGACTGGGGCTCATGTTTGTCCTTGTGCACATCCACCCTGCTCTTCCCAGCTAAGCAGAGGCCCAAGAACTTTCCCCAGCCATGCTGCCTTGCAGAATGGTGTGCAGTAGAGCTCTACTAAAGGAACTTACAGGAACTTACATCCTCATTCTGACATCAATGTGGTTGCACAGATAAAATTAGCATCTGTATTAGTAACGCCCGACCCCAAGAACCATGCAATTATCTCATGATTTTATTTAATGATTGTGCTCTTTTCAAAGCTCGTTGGGGTAATAATCTTTAGAGCATGTCCTGATTACATGTTGTACAGGCTCCATAACAAGTGAACTAAAAGGGCAATTCAAATCTAGCTCCAATTTAATTTCTAGCTTTTTCATTTCAAGACAACATTCTTAGTAGGTAATTTGTCCAGCATTTTGTTTTACATATGTCCATGTTTACTCTTTTTTGTAGTTTCCGTTCCCCCAGCACATCTCATCTTTGATGGGAGCAGTGAAGATGAGAGAGCAGCTGTTCTGGATCTCCCTCACCTTGCTAATCAGGTCATCTCTTGAGCTCTTTAGGAAATGTTTACTGTCTAATAAGACTGTGCAGGACTTGTGTATAGAGCCTCAAGGTCTTTTCTAAATGGAAGGACAATTGCAGACACTTGTTAGCTGTGAGATCTTGGGCAGTCTACTTGACTTCTGAGCTCTGATATTCTTGCCTATGCAATGTTCCCACTTTATAGGCAAGGCCTGCTTCACAAGGTCTTGCTCAAGTGAGGTAATTCTGTGAGAAGTGTCTGGTCCATAGAGGCATTTGAAAGTCATTTTCTAGGTCTGTGTAGGTGCCAAGTGTTCCCAGGTTGCTTCATAGTTGGGGATGCTGGGAACCTCCTAGGAGACCCTGGCCTCTTCACCATTCCGTCCAGAGATGTTTTCTCTAGTTGAGAAGTGCAGGAGGGAGGGGAGAGCAAGTACTTCTGTGACAGCTAATTTACAATTCCTTCAGACCATTGTGATAGTAGACCAAGCTATGTATGGGAAAAGGTGCAAGGCTGGGGCATGCCACATTCATTGTGTAATATTATGGGACAACATGGGATATGTCTGGTGTCAGACTTTCTTGTCCAAAACACCATTAGCAGAGCACAGGAGAAGGACACATTTACTTGGCACTTACTATGTAACAGGCACAGGAGCCACAGAGGTGAGAGTGACAGTTGTTGGAAGGTGCAGGGGGTTTGTGAAAACTGGGAAGGGAACTAAAGAGTAATTGTCCATAAAATGTGGTAAATATGTAAATGGAGGTAAGCAAAGGGTTCTGGAGGAGCACCCAAGGGTTGCCAGTTTTCCCTCCAGCAGATGGAGGTCCGGCTGCCCCACCTGAAACAAATATTTACTTTATATTTTAGGGAAACTAATTTTGGCTTTTAACCTCTCTGAGATACTGAAAAAATGAGAACTTTTGTAAAATTAGGAAAATATTTTTAAGTTTGTGGGTTCTAGTTCTGCCCATACACTTCATTAATTTTCTTTTTCTGCCTAGATTTTTAAATTCTTTGCGTGAGACTTGTATTTTTAAATTTATTTTCTATGAAATTCTCACTTGTGATGTCTGGTTTGTTTATTCATCCATTCATCTTACCAGATTTATTGCACTGTGCGATAGAATCCACAAATTATAAAGAACTAAATGTGTACTCTGGGCACTAGGTTCTACATACAACAGGTATTCAGTCATTGCAGACTCATCTAATAGTGTAAACAGTAGTCATTCGAGGCAGGTGCTGTTTAGAGGCTGGAAACTAGATAGGATCAAGTGTGAGGGTGGGTCAGCGCTGGCAGTTGTGTCAAATATTTGGATTCTGAACACCCATTTATGCCTCTTGCTGGGGCATCTACATTTTCACCTTTCAGAAAAAACAAGGTCTTTGGAACCAGTGTGTTCTTTCAAACACTGCTGGATGCTGCCTGATTGTTTCCATTCTGGAACCAAGTTTTTTTTTCCTCTTCTTTTCTTTTTTTAAAGAAGTCTAGCTGTTTTGTTAAGATAAGAGACTGTTGTGTGAAAATTGCTGACTGAGAGCTCCCATTGAAGGCTCCTTCCCTTCCAGACCCCCTGCATAGTTCACTCCCCGATGGCTCAAGTGGTGATGGGGGAGAGGGTTTGGGCCAGACTGCTGGAGCTCCCTTTCCCCCAGTCCCTCTCAGTCCTGGACTGTGGGGTGAGCAGGAGGTGGACAGAGTTGATGGGGCCAAGCACTGGCCTTGCAGAGCCATGCTCACCCGGATGCTCTTCCGCAGCTGGCAGTGATGTCACTGCCTCCCGGACTTGCTGCCCATTTGCCTTCCCTTATGTCACCTTCTCTCCACTTTACACAATCCTTACGTGAGGATTTGTTTATGTATTTAGTTTTTAATCATTTTATATGTTTTATCTATTAGAGGGCATTTTTGGTTCTGTCCTTAATGTAAAATACTTTTTTAAGTTTGTGAGTATGTTCTTTATTTGTGAGTGATCATGGGTAAACAGTACTAGAAAATATGCAGCTCTGTTTTGTTAAGTCTTCAGGAAAGATAATAGCATGAGTAGAATACTTTGTGCAAATTATGAATGTGCCTTCCTCTCCTAAGATCTGGAACAAGGCAGAGGTGTTCACCGTTGTCACTTCTATTCAAAATTGTACTGCAGGTTAAGACATTAAAGGCATCCTGATTGTAAAGGAAGAAGTAAAGCTGTCTTTATTTGCAGGTGAATTGAGCCTGCATATAGAATATCTTAGGGAACACACACACGCACACGCACACGCACACATCACAAACCTATTACAACTAATAAGTTCAAACGTATGGCATACGAGATCAATATAAAAAATCAATTGTATATACTAGCAAAAGAAATCTGAAAATGAAATTACAGAAACAATTTCATTCAAAATAGCATCAAAATAAAATTCTCAGGAATAAACTTCAAAAAGAAATGTAAGATTTGCACACTGGAAACTGTAAAACATTTTTGAGAAAAAGTAAAAATCTAAATAAATGGAGTGGTATTTCATGTTCATAGATTTGGAAGATTCAATATTGTTACTTCTCCCCAAATTGATTTATAGAATTTCTATAAAAAATCCCAGCATGCTTTTCTGGGTAGAAATTGATAAGCTCTTCTTAACATTTATACAGAAATGCAGAGAACCCAGAATAAAGAAAACAATTTTAAAGAGAAGAAAATAGAGAATTATACTTTTGGGCTTCAAAACTTACTACAAAGCTATAGTAATTAAGATGGTGTGTTACTGGTGTAAAGCTAGATCAATGGTACTGAGTTGAGAGTCTTGAAATAAACCATTACATTTATTGTCAATTGATTTTTCTGTAAAGGTGCCAAAGCAATTTAATAGAGAAAAGGTAGTCTTTTCACCAAATAGTGCTAGGACAATTGGATATCCACATTCCAAAAAAAAAACCACACAAAACAAACAAAAGTAAAAAATCAATTCAAACCCTTACCTCACACTATACACAGAAATTACTAACTCAAAATGGATTGTAGACCCAAATGTAAAAATTAATACTAATCATCTAGAAAAAAATTATAGTAAAAAATCTTCATGACCTTGGGTTAAACAAAGAGTTCTTAAATATGAAACCAGAAGCACACCATGCTAAACTACTTTCCAGAAGGTTTAATAGCTGTTCACTTGAGATCATCTCAATATACCTTTGCTAGCACTGACAGTTGTCTTTTTAAAATCTTTACTCATGCATTGGGTGAGAAGTAAACACATTATTGAACTATATTGTCTTGTTCATAGTAAGGTTGAATTTTTAACTTTGATTAAACATTTGAAATATTAAAACTTTTTGGGCTATTCTAGATCTGTGTCCTGTCCTTTCCTAACCTACCAAACCTTTCGAGAGAAAATGTTTCCTTGAAGAACACAAGTCTGTAGGGCTTATTTGTTGAATTATACTTTCCTTGTCAACTGTGGGTCTAATTGGCACCATGGTAGATCCATCATGTCTTTTGTCCTTCTGCAAAAAAAAGGTAAAAATATAATAGTATGAGTGACTAAATTTCAAGAAATGAGCAGCAGAACAGGAAGTGGACATAGGCCAGGAATCAGGTGTGATAAAAAATTGTGTTGGTTCAACCTGCTTGGGTCGCAATCATGCTTTACTTCTTACCAGCTGTGCAGACCGTAGGCCCATTATTTAACTTCATCAATTCCTTAACTTCATCTGCAAAATGGAGATAGGAAAATTACTTCTCTCTTAGGGTTGTTTTGAACATAAAATGAAATACTGTGTCTCATTTCATCAAATTAAATAAAGTTTAGCACTGTACCTGGTATATGTTAACTCATTATTAATTAATATTGTTATAGATTGGATTCAGGTATCTGGGCTTGGAGCTTGTACCATGGAGCTTCCTGAAGGAGGTTCTTCCAGGAATTCCATGTAGTAGTCTCTTCTTTTTCAAGTACAGATCAATTGAAAGGTGGAGAGCAAGGTCTTTTTGTCACTCCAGACATGATTTCCTTTGGGGCTGCTCTGCTCCCCATGATTTGAATTCATAGAGGAACTAAAGGACAGGAAGATAGATAAAAGTGTAATCTATTTATTTGTCCATAAAATGTGGTAAATATGTAAATGGAGGTAAGCAAAGGGTTCTGGAGGAGCACCCAAGGGTTGCCAGTTTTCCCTCCAGCAGATGGAGGTCCAGCTGCCCCACCTGAAACAAATATTTACTTTATATTTTAGGGAAACTAATTTTGGCTTTTAACCTCTCTGAGATACTGAAAAAATGAGAACTTTTGTAAAATTAGGAAAATATTGGTACTTGGCTCCAGGTAGTTTCTCTCAACTCTCTGACTCCGAGAATACCTCTGGGTGCTGGTGGGATGCCACTCATAATTCTGTTGTTATTGTTTTTAGAGCTATAAGCCTTCTGGATAGAATCCAGTGGATTATCTTGAGGCAGAAGAATTAAATGAGGCGAAGGAAAAGCATTTAGACTTTATTATTGCATTTATATAAAAGCGAACTTTGCCGAATCTTGCTTTAGCCCTAAATTTACATAGTGTGCTTCTAACTAGCCTGAGAGTGCTTTGCAGGCAGGAACTGCACCTTTTAATTCTCTGCATCTCCTAGGCACCTGCCTCACTGCTAAGCATACAGTAAGCATTCAGGAAATGCTGGAAATGTGCCTGGTATTTTCTGAGTTTCCAAATAGTTAAGGAATCATACTTCTGTCAAATGACAGCCATACACATATTCTCACTTCGTACTCTCAACAATCTTTGGAAGGAGGATCAGAGAATGAGAGCACATAATATTCTTATTTTACAAGTAGAAAAATTAATAAGTAAATCACTTGCTAAAAATGATATTACTCTTAAGAGGGAGAGCAGAGACTTGCACTCAGTTCTGCTGACTCGAGCCAATAAAGTCATTCTGTTGCTTTCTACTGCTTACGTTGCAGATTGTCACGTGCATCAGATATCATCATTTCAGTGGGTTTTGTCCTAGTTGATAGACCATGCATCCTACCTGCCTATTTTTAGGTTTGCAGGAGGAAGGAAAAAGTTTTGTCATCTTCAGTATGTTGGAGAATGAAAAAAAAAAAATCCTAGGAGCAAAGGTATTGACTCCTGGCCCTCCCCACCCTAACTCTGAACAAACGGTTATGGTTTATGGATTCATATCGTATTTTGCCCTTTGTGCCAGGACAGCTCAAATGGATGCCTTTGTCATCACCCCTCCTCTTTTGGCAGGAGTTGTTGTCTCTCTAGCCAATGAAAAAAATGAGTGAGAGAAAATGACATTTCCTGGTAATGCAAAGGAGCAGTTGGCGAAAAGTTAGAAGAGAAATGGTGTGTGTGTGTGTGTGTGTGTGTGTGTGTGTGTGTGTGTGTGTGTGTTCATGAATAAGAAATGGCCACAGTGGAGCCAGTTGTTGGTTTATTTGGCTGAAGAATGTATTTGCTTGCATTATGATTGTCACTAAAGATCTTAAAAAACCCCAGCTTGACTCTGGAGGGCCAAGGGGGCTGCCGCGCTGCTCCAGGATGGAGATCTCTTCCTGGTGGACACTAGATTTACAAGTGCACTAATTATTCATTCTTCCTCCTTGCAGCCTGCTGAAACAATCGCCTGGCTTGTTTGGTGCACAGTGTGGCGTCGGACAGCAGGCCTTTTTATGTAACTGATGGCGCTGTATGTTCATATTGTTCTTTATGTACTTATTTTATAGCTTATGCAGCAGACATTTGAGTCAATTAGCTTCTTGTCTTGCAAACTGGGCACTGCTGTTCTAGAACCAAGTGAGAAGGGTGTGTTCCAGGGCACCCAGGCGACCTCTCTCTTTTCTTTTTGTGCTGTGTGGGTTGGTTTCAAGTTACAGCATTTTTATTGGCTCTTCTTGGCTGAACCTTGGTTTCAAAAGCTGGCGTTTGGGAGTTGAGTTTCTTAAAGTCATAGCTTTCCTTTTTACAAAATTGAAGTCAACCAATACACAGGGTGGTGTGATTTCTTTTTAACTGATACATGTTTTACAGTAGTTACTAACCAAAGTAGAAGTGAATGGTTTTTCTACTCACAGTTCCTTCACTGGTTACCAACACAGGCTTTCCTATATAGAATCCTTGTTTCTTCTTTGCATTTTTCTGTATAATCTTACTCCTGTTTTATTTTTACACTTTGTCCTAATTGTTGGCCTTCACCCTGTTTTGTTTGTTTGTTTTTGTTTTATTTTTGGGGAACTGCCTCAAATCATTTTGGGAACAAGTTGGAGTATAAGTAAATTGGTTAAATTCTATTTTGAATATACCACAGACTATTTCTATAGATGATAACATTTAGGGAGCATAGATTTACTGTTTAAGCTTGTGAGGATTTTTAAATATTGGAAAGAAAATTTACCAAAAGAAAATGTCCTGCTTCCTCTTTTGTCTCCTTGACTGTGGTTTTAGCTCCCCAGCCTGATTAATGTTTCCACAGATTATGGATGTGGAGGCCCCCATATCAGAAGAGATCCCCTAGACTAGTGGTTCCCAACCTTTTTTTGGCCATGCCCCACCTAAGCATCTCTAAAATCCTGACCCCCCCCCCATGACATATAATTCTTATTATTCAAAAAGTGAACTATTCATGTGGAGGAAGCCTAAAAGGCCATTAACTTGTTCTAAACAAGCTTCCAAAGAACATGGCATCCATGAAAGAGAAAAATAAAAGAACGAAAGGACAGTTGAAGTACAGAGGAAGAAATCACTAAGAAATTGTTAAAATAATAATTATATGAAGTGATATGAAAAATAGCAAATAAAGTTTCAAAACATAGAGAACTAAAATGCATGAGGCCCCTAGAACCTTAAGAAATGCAAAAAAATTCACTGTTAATAACTCATTCTTAAATTGCCCCCCTTTAAAAATCAAATTGCCCCCTGTGGGGTGTATGCCCACATTGGGAACCTCTGCCCTAGACCAAAGTGCAGCAGGCAGGATTTTTATCCAGTGTATTTAGACCAATACATTGTGTGATTCTGCATGGCCATGACTCATGTTTACCCTTAAATTCTCAGAGCCTGCTATGGTACTTGGCCCCAGGTAGTTATTCAGAAAATATTGAGAATGAATGAGCAAATGAGCCCACCCTCGCAACCTCTCTCTCCCTCTGTATCAGCATCCCTTTAGCCTCACTGAATCAGAGAATCTTCACCCAGCCCATTTGGCTGTGCCATATAGCTGGGTGTGCCTTGAGGAGCAGCTGAATTCTCTAAAGCAGTTGGTGCCAACTATTGGTTAAAGCATAAAACATTGCTTACCCTAATATTTGTCTTTAGAGGGAAAATCTAAACCAAACAAAAAGATCTTAAATTTGTTTCTTACTCTTGCTGACTTTGAACATTAATTATAGTGCTTATACTGATCCTCTAGCCCAGTGGTTCTCAACCTTTCTAATGCCGCTTTAATACAGTTCCTCATGTTGTGGTGACCCCCAACCATAAAATTACTTTCGTTGCTACTTCATAACTGTAATTTTGCTACTGTTATGAATCGTAATGTAAATACAATTTGTCACAGGTTGAGAACCAATAGCAGGGTCGCCTAAGACCATCGGAAAACACAGATATTTACATTACGATTCATAACAATAGCAAAATTACAGTTATGAAGTAGCAACGAAAGTAATTTTATGGTTGGGGGTCACCACAACATGAGGAACTGTATTAAAGGGTCGCGGCATTAGAAAGGTTGAGAACCACTGCCTAGCCAAATAGTTTTCTTCCTTCATCCATTTATTGAGCATATTCTACATTCAAAGCTCCACTGTTAGCACAAGAGATGGAAAGGCATGAAGATGTGGAATGCTTCTGCGGACTCCTTACAACCCCAGCTGTAGAGAATAGGGATAAACTTGGCTGTTTGCAGTACAATCATCGTGAAAGCTACAAGAGTTAGATTACATTGAGCATGTGCTATATCCTGAATACAATACCTGGTGCCTTAATTGGAACTGGCTATGTAATTCATGAGACAGGACATGTGCTAGCATCATAAGACTGTTGAGGCTATCTTTATTTCTCTACTAGAGGCCCGATGCACGAAATTTGTGCTAGAATAGGCCTTCCCTCCCCCGGCTGCCGGCACCAGCTTCCCTCTGGCACCCAGGACCCAGTCTTCCCTCCGGCTGCCTGCAGGCCCCTGGGACCCGGGCTTCCCTCACAGATCCAGCTTTGTCTGGAAGGTCGTCGGGTCTAATTAGCATATTACACTTTTATTATTATAGATAACCCTCATCACAAGACACTTAAGGCTTTTTAACTGAAGGGTTGGGAAGCAGAGAGTTAGTAGCTGTCCATGAAACAGGACAAGGACGTTTCTAATTGGGAAGATCAGAGAAGTTTGCTGAGCTGGACCTTGGAGGTGGAGAGATTTGAGGGAGGACAGGTTCAAGGACATGGAGTCCAAGGGGGCATCAAAGAAAGGACCTTGTGGAGAGGCCCCTGTGTCATTAGGAAATGGAGGAGCTTAGCCTTGCTGAAATTGGAGGAGAGCATTGAGAGAGGTAGGTTGACAATGACCAAATAAAGAAAAAGAACATTTTGGAGACTGAGCTGTTCCTCACCTCACTGTGCAGGTGAGGCCAGAGGACAACCTGCAGAGATTCATAAGGGCTGCCAGTGGGGGGATCCTGATGGACAAAGTAGGAATGAGCAAAGGCCCAGAGGTGGGAAGACCCTGCTGTGTCGTAAGGGAGTCAGCTTACTCTTACACTTCTCTGCAAATCCCAAGAAGTTCAGTTCTTCCAGTGACTTCTTGAGCATTTCTTTAATAAAAAGAAATACCTACTGTGAATTCTAAGACATTACTTCTTTTTCTATTATTTTTATTTATACGTCTCTTGGTGAAATCAGAACTGCTCATCTTTGTTATTTCTCTACTTATGTTGTATTTATTTATATTGTGTCTACTTATATTGTCTTGGCAGGAAGTGGGCAGCCTCCCCTTGGCTCGTATACCTCATTCATTGGCTTCCTGGGCCATTTGCTATTGCCCTCCAGGGTGGATGCCACAGCCCCTGAGTCCTGGCCCTTAAGGAAAACTCAGCCCAAACTTGGCCACACGTATGAGTAGCCTGAGAATTGGCCTTTTCTCATCCTAGGCTGCTGGAGGGAAAGCTTCACCCAGTGGCCTCTGGGCACGTAGATCTTTATATGCAGAAGTTGTCTGGGAGTAGTGCCCAAGTGTCAGGGCCTCATCTCATCTGGGAGACCTTCCTCCTTGTCCAACACAGCCCAGCGCCATTTGTTCCAGGGTGTCTGCTGCTTGTGTATGTTTCATAAATAGGACCTAGAATGTGTTTATTGTTTAAAAAAAATTAGCATGCATCTAATCACACAAATATATGTACATGTAATATCTTTACACAATTACATGAATTATATGTATATTATATACTAATCTACATATATAAAAGGCTAAGCAACTGGCCAACCGGCTGACCAGCTGGTAGGTATGATGTGCACTGACCACCAGGGGGCAGACACTCAACACAGGAGCAGCTGAGCGACAGCAACTTTGCAAAGTGCCCTCTCACACTCTGGGACCCCTCGGGGGATGTCGGACTGCCGGTTTCAGCCAGATCCCCGCAGGCCAGGCCAAGGGACCACACTTGCCAGAGGGACCCTGCTCACTTCACAGACACTTTTCGAGCCCCAGTGCTGCCCCAGGTACGGCTGGCCAGGGAGGGGCCATGGGAGGTTGGCTCCAGGGCATGTCCGGCCCATCTCGCCCAGTCCCACCCCACCAGCCACCTTCTAATTAATTTCCTTTTAATGTGCATGAATCCATGCAGTGGGCCTCTAGTTATATTTGTAATTAACATTTTATGCATGCATGCCCTAATTTTAATTCCTATTTATGGGCCAGTGTAAAAGCAGAAAACAAGCCAGAAGTGTCAGGAGAGTGAGTGTGGCTCCCTCACCCCCACTGGGTCTCCTTCCCTCCACTGTCCTTTCTCTGGCTGAGCCTTCTGCCTCCTCCCTGTCATCTGACTCCAAGCCCCAGTGCTGGGAAAGGTGATGGCCTACCCCCCCCCCCCTCACCCCCATTCTCCCGTTGTATCATCCAGTTCCCACCATTTAGTTTTACAAATGAAATATCTGGCACATGAAGCTCTCTCTGCCTGAAATCCCCCTCGCCCAACCCCCTTTCAGTCACTAAATTTTCTGTCCCCTCCTCCATGAAGCCTGCCTTGTCTGTTTTTCTGTCTCCTACCCCTTTCCAGCTTGTCCTGTCTAAATCTTGTCCTTCAGAGCCTGTCTGAAATATCAGTCCTTCCGTGGGGTTTTTTCCTGCAGAGCCTGCCCTTCCCTTGGCCCCTCTGCCACCTGAAGACTTTCTCCATTCCCTGAATTCCCCCAGTGCCCTGAGCTGATCTTAGATCTGCCTTGTTTATCATTAATTGGGTGCTTATTCTCCTCAAACTCCTTGAGGGCTGGTGCTCTGCCTCATTATCTTTGTGTCTCAAAAATCTTGCTCTTAGACAGACAAGAAATATTTGTTTGAATTAGTTTTATAGCTTCTGGAGAGGTTTTGTGTGTGTGTGTGTGTGTGTGTGTGTTTAAGCAAAAGGAAATTTTGTAAAGTCTCAGTTCAGTTGGCTTTAAATGTTTAAGTTTCATATTGTGCTCATTATTTATTTCTTACTGAAATGTGCCACTTTATTTTAAATAGGAAGGGAATATTGGCATTTCTAATTGACATGCCAGGCTGGAAATTTATAGCTTCCAACAGGTGTAGGAGGTAGGAAACCTGCCCCGTTTTAGTGCCTGTGGGATAACTGATCCTAGAGCAGTGACGTGGCTTGCCCTGAGGTACAATGAGGAATCCAAAGGTTGAAGATTCTGGTTCACATCTCTCCATCTCCTTCCATTGAACCACACTCCCCCCTCCCGGTTATGATTTAGCTGGTTACTATGTACACACAAAATGCATTAGGTTGAGAGTTTTGTTTACAATGTCAAGCTCTGCTTGTAAGTCCTGGATCTTCATAATTTGGGAAACATATGAAGGACTGTCTATCCCTAAATTAAAAGCAAGCAAATGAACAAAACCCGAGATGGAACATTGTCAGAGTTGGTCAGTTTCATTAATCTAGACACTCAACAAGGGTAATAAATGCAATATTGATGGCTGGGGAAAAAATAATCGAAAGTGTTTGGTAAATCATCCTCAAAGCCAGACTACTTCTCAGTAGAACAAGAGAAAAGTAGTAATGTTCCCAAGGCTGTGTTTAATCTATATGTTCTTGGCAAGACCTTATTTTCCCCCTCTTTCTGTTGAGTTTAAGGTATCCTTCTGGTTCTTGCACTAATCGTTAATAACTATGCCATCGTCAAAACTTTCCTATTGACACTTCAATCATTTTTAAAGATCTTGAATGTTCAACCTGCATAAAGCTAACCTTTTGCACTCTTAAAATTTAAGAACCCCTTGATTCTCAGTGAATGCCCCAGCTACTGGATCATGAAAGCATTACCTGGTGCCAAGGGCATGATGCAGTGCACTCATTCCTTTTTAACAAATAATAAGAAGTTTGACTTTTCATTTACACATCCTGCCAATTGCTAACAAGTTTCCATCTCGTTCAAACACCAGATTGATCCTAAGAAATTGAAAATATTGATTTAACCCTCTGTCTGATTTGTACTGCAGGCACCTGCTAGTGCAGTCTTAGCACATTACAATTGCTTGGCTGTAATTCCTCAGGGGACCACTAATAACTACCACATCTGTCTTTTCATCTTCCGAAATTATGCTAGCAGTTGTCCAAGTCAATTGTGATTCATTTGATACTGCTCTCCTTCAAGACATATTGCAACCAAATAGACTTGCTCACCAGTAATATATCTGATGACATAGTTAGTTCTCGTTAATTGACAGAATGATTCAGGCTTTTATGGATGGCATTAATTGGTCCCTTGTGTCCATGCAATAATTGACCAGACAGAAGAAGCAGCATTAGCTTTCACCCAGTCAGGAGAGTTTTGAGATGAGGTAAATGTAGTAAGGATGACAAAATGTCTGTATTTTTAATCAAGACTTTATCAATGAATTGGGGGGGAAAAAAGGTTCATCTTAATTGTGAACATTGCATTTTCTAGCCCACCAGAGATGTGCTAAAATGCAAGTCTACCTCCCCCTGGCCTTCCTGTGCAGAAATGTTTAAACACAGGGTATAAGTTGAATCTAATATATGCAAAGCAGGAGAGTGCTGTACCTTAATTAAGGTCATGAAAAAGAAGAAATATAAAGAGCTCTTTTTGACATACATCGTTAGTAACCTAACAGACTAGGCACATAAAATCTGAAAATGTGGAAATTTCTCACCTCTTACTTAGAGAGTAGGTCACACCTCCAGAATGTTTGGGTAAGTTGTCTCATCTTCCTGAAACTTAAATTTACTCTTGTCGCTGTGCTGCTGAAAAAAGCTTTGGTTGGTTTCCTTTTTCCCACAGGGTAAAGATTCTCATGTACACAAATGTTCACAGCCTGTTA
The DNA here is from genome assembly GCF_951640355.1 of Cnephaeus nilssonii. Classification (NCBI taxonomy): domain Eukaryota; kingdom Metazoa; phylum Chordata; class Mammalia; order Chiroptera; family Vespertilionidae; genus Cnephaeus; species Cnephaeus nilssonii. The sequence continues at coordinate 34,482,391 of NC_137084.1, read as the reverse complement.
CCACTGTTTATTCCCCTTACTCTTTTAGTTGCCCAGAATTATCTGGTAGTTCCAATATCTAATACTATAGCCATTGTGAAATTCCCGCTCTTTCTGGCACAAACCAAATGAGCAGCCTCCTCCATGGTGCTTACACACTTGGTTCCTAGTCTCCCCAACTACACTTTGAGCTAACCTTAGGCAAGGGCTACATTCATGTGCTTGACATCTATAATTACCTAAGGACTTAATAAATATTTGTTGAATTGCATTCCAATCGTTTCATCTTGGAGAATAAGAATTTAAAGGTTTAATTCAAGAAAGATGACTTGGATAAAATTAGGTGTTAAGCAGTATGTCTCATAGCCAGTGTCAACAAGTGGCTGGCAACCAGCATTGGGAGATAATTACAGTTTGGTGTAAAACAAGCCATTTGAAGTGTGAAAGATAAATTACCCAGCTCACATTTGGAGAGGGGAGGGTGAGGTATGAGTTAGGCAGAACAGGTTTCCTAGTGTGTGAGTCATCCTTTTAGGGCATCCGTTACTTAGGTTGGACAGTGGCTGGAACAGATCTTCACGGAAGCTTTGGACTTGGCGAACCTCTGACATGGCCTCCTTTTAAGGGCAGTGCAGTCTGACTAACCAGGGCTCATATCGCAGCTCAGCTCTGCTGTTTAGTAGCTGTGTGCTTTGAGCCCTTTCACCGCTCGAAGGCTCAGCTTCCTCACCTGTAAACTGGGAATAATACCTGTCTTGTAGGACTTCTGTGATAATGAAGATAGATATTTGGGAAGTGTGTTGCACAGTAGCTGGTACACATTAGGTGCTCAATAAATGGCACCTGTTACTGATTTAAAATATGTTTTGATACTTCCTTCTCCGAGTTCAGAAAGGTGGCGATTAAATACAGTGTGTAAGTAGAGAAAATGCTTAAAGGCTTGTGATTTTTTTTTTTTAAACCCTGTCTCTAGTTACGTGAGGTTGCCTTGATCTCTGTGAGGTTATCTGTAGCTTCCACAGGACTCAGAGCATCATGTTATAGTCCAGAATGTAGCAGAGGGAGGCAGCAGCAATGTGCCAGCACACCAGCAGTGAATATATGTAGTATCAAATTATGTGTTTAGTGTGTTTATTTGTGTGTGTGTGTGGGGGGGGGGTTGTTTGTTTGTTTTTATCTTCTACTAGAAAGTAGCATACCTACCACTGTGATAGAAAATATTTGATTTTCACTGCTTTGGAATATATTTCTGGTAATGCCAATAGTTTATTACCCAATCAAGGTTGGCATTTTATACTTACAGAACATTTTCATATTTGTAGAAGAATAAATGTGTTTGCCAGAGAGATTACAAATGGTGAAATTTATACAAACAAACCTTGGCTGCTAACTTATGACTGGCCCTAGAAGTATGTGTTACTTTTCTGTAACTGCAGTTTTAGAAATAAAGGGGAAAAATCTTCTCTGCAAAGAGGCAAACTCAGGGACCTCAGCCTGGGAAACCAAGGTTGGTACTTACATGTGGACTTGACTGACACAAATATCTCCAAATGAAAAGGGTTGGCATGGAGTAGGTTTTTCAGTTGTTGGATTGATGAATGGGGTAAAATTTATACAAACAAACCTTGACTGAATTAACGCCTTCATGCTGCTTTTAAATGGATTTTATTTGAAAGTAATAATAATCTGCAATAACAAGCAAAGGGCACTGAGTATAGGGTAAATGGGGCCCATCACGTTCTCCTAACCCTTAACTGGGATCATTATATCAAGGGAATGTGAATTCAACTGGGAGTAGAATGGGAGCTTAGTAACTTTGGAACCTATTGGACTTTCGGGGTAGAGCATGTGGGATTTGGAAAAAGAGGCAATAGGATTGTGAAAAGAAGTAGAGATAGCAGGAGAATGATAGAAGAAAATCATTGGTTTCTGCTAGGTTGGAGGAGACTAAAGTGGATGACGTCTCCCTCTTCCTTTCAGCATCTCAGAACACAGGTAGTCATTGGTTGCTGTCTTTCTATAACAGTTGGATAGATTGTTGTGGACCAGTCTTGCGTTTTTGAGCTCACCAAGATTTGGTGGGCCAGCTGGAAATTAACTCTGCACATTGTTTTTCAGGGAAAGTTTATACCACCTTTCAGTTCCTGTCTACACGCCGTGGAAAACAACCCCTACAAATTTCTCTGCCTTAAGAGTTCGTTTGAAAAATCTTCACCACGTTGTGTACATAGTGCCATACAGGTGGAAAGCCGTGACCCATTTGTCATAGAAGAATGAGTAGGCCTATTTTTCTTTGACAGAGATTGCCTTTGAAAAATGTTGTATTATGAACTGCAGTTTCCTTAAATACAACTAACTCCGCCTTAATGTGTGCTTCTTTTTTTATGTTCAACAACTAAGCCCAAGTTAATTAATGGCTGTGCATCCCATAGCGACTCTTTCTCCAGCCAGGCACATACCCTAGTGCATAAAGGCAGACAACGTAATTAACTTACTTTCTATCCATAATTATCTTGAAATGAACTATTTATAATGTCCAAGAGTTGACACTGCAAGGGTATCCTAAAATCTGTCTGAATAAAAGGGGCCAGCATGATTGGTTCCCCTCTCGTTCCCCTCTTTGATTACTTAGCTATTAATATGAATAGTAGTCACTCCCATCGTGTTCTATGGCTCCTTGCCTAAAATGATTATTAATTTCTGTAAACACTCAAGATTTCTTATTTGTTATTTCTTGTTTCAAGATACGGTGTTTGTTTTGTTTTTTCATTGAGCCCTTAACCCTGTGCAAGGTGCTGGGCCCTCAGGAGCAGACAGGACAAATATGGCGACTATGAGTTTAGTCTCTTGGGAAGCTACAGACACATTGTGTTAGTTTGCTAGGGCTGCTGTAACAAAAGACCACAGATTGGGTGACTTCAATAACAATATTTTTCCCCACAGTTCCGGAGACTAGAAATCCAAGATTAAGGGATCAGCAGGTTTGGTTTCTCCTGAGGCTTCTCTTCTAAGTTTGCAGATGGTTCCCTTCTCACTGAGTGGCCCTCTGTGCACTCCCATCCCTCATGTTTCCTCTTTTTTTTTATAAGGACACCAATCATATTTGATTAGGACCTTAGTGGAGATGCAAATTGACATAGAAGTAGGAATTGACCAGGCAGAAAGCGAGGGAAGAAATATCTTAGGCTACATGTTTGAAGGTCCAGAGGACATGAGGGAGAATGTCAGGGATAATTCAGTGTGACTGAATTTGGAAATATTTGCTTTCTTTCAGCCTTCATTTCAAATGCATGTGCACATAAATTGTAATCTGTAATAACATCAAGTCTATAAACTCAGTGCATTGTGTCCTTGGATCTGTGAGTGGTGTTCAATGTGAAAATAGGATGAAATGTCTTTTACCTGTGGAGAGTCAGGGTTATGAAATGGGAATGACTGTGTAGGCTCCAATCTATACACCTGTGTTGCTCTGTTTGTGTTTCTCAGCTGCTCTCTCCTTTACCACCTACAGGTGCTACTTCTGTGCAGGCAGTTGTTTGACAAGTGAGCATAGAGGTGAGATGAATTGCCCAAATGAAAAGGAGGAGACTAAGGAAGGGGGGGAACCCCACCCATATACCTACCACCCAGAGCCAACCTGTTAAAAATTTTTAATATTTCCTTCTTGTGACTCTACTTTTATTTTACAAAGTGTGATCATCCTATGTTTTATATTACTTCCTTAAAACATAAGCCTTTCCTAGTAAATATAATTTTAATGCCTTTTTAATGTTCTACTCAGAGGGAGTTCATTTAACAATTCCTTATTTTTAGTTGCTTAGTTTCTCTTTTTTTTTTTTTTCCCATCATTAAGATAACTATAACCACACCCTTCCCTCCCCCCCCCCCCCCGCCCTCCCCGGCTCCAATACTCCATATTATACCCCTAAATTATTTTAGGAGCAAAGGTTATTTAATAATCAAATTGCTACCCCAAAGGGTTGAATCAATATGTCAGTATATAACTACAGAACACTGTAGGTGTCCACCTGGGGCAGACCATCTATGCCCTGGTAGATGACTCTCTGTGGCGTCAAGCAGGGAATCAGAATGACAGCTCTGCCACCTTTCATGTTTGAGCCCACACTGTGGGCTTGCTCCAAATTAGTCTTTTTACTTCCTCTTATCTTTGCCACATTCTCAATCTGGTTAAGAGAAGATACTTCCTTCTCTCTCTTCAGAGGAGTTTCAGAATCTATGGGATTTTGAAGGCAATAATGTTACCGCATGACATACAGCATATTCCTGTGAGTCCCAAGAACAGAACTTCTGGATTCTGGGTTAATATGAGACCTCCTTTTGAGAAACTTTAAATACATTTATGAAAAATGTATGACGGACAGGATTTCACTGTTGAGGGGCATTTGGAACACTGGACAGTCCGTGGATAATGTTGAATATGGACAAAGCTGTGTGGCGTCCGTGAATATTTCAGGACCTCTCGTGCTTTAAGGGAACCAGTCTTGATATTTTGATTATGTGATTGTGATCAAAATAGACTCAGGGGCCATAATTCCAAATATACTAGTATCCGGATAAGCTTTTTTAGTCTAATTAAGAAGAATTTTGGATTAAATCCTATTGGAAGCAAAATTAAGGGCCCATCATATGCATTTACTAAATGTTAATGATGAGATGCACGTCAAAGGTAAATTTTAACATTTAAGTAAAAAGCTGGTAGAAAACAAAGGTTTATTGTAGAATGGTTCTGAAATGAGCACTGCCCCAGAGTCAGGAGTCCTCAGCTCTTCCCAGCTGTAAGCTCACCAGTGGTGTGGCCTTAGGCATGTCTTTTGGCTTCTCTTTGTTTTAATTTTCTCATCTGTAAAACAAGTTTCAATTATTGGATGAAATTAACCCTGAATTGTCTTCTAGAACCAAACATTTCTGACTCTTCAAAATCGCTGAGATAGTTTCTCTAAGTACAGGCATTATCGTTACAAATATTTTGATTGTTTGCATGTTGGTTTTAGTGATAATATTTTGTAATTATGAGCTTTGGGTAGATGAGAAACCACACACATGGCATACAAGGGTCTGTCAACAGAAAATCTGTGTGGCTCGAACTGGAGAAATAGAGTTATAAATTTCTCTTGACAGAAAACATGTCATTACACAAGCAACTTATGAAAGACCTTTGAGCATTTCTGTTCAGAGTCTTGGGAATATTCCCAAATAATGTGTGTGTTTTTTAATATTGTTCTCCCAACTTATTTTTTAACTTAAATGTTAAGCTTTAGAAAGAAATATTATACACACTCTGTGTATATTTCTAATCCATTCATTCATTCAGTCAGCATTTGATCATCTATACTAGTATACTGGTATCCTGTAGGCTGGGGATAAAGGAAATGATAGGGAAAAGCCCCTGCCATCTAGTACCTCAAAGACTAGTAGAGAAGGTGGTTGTGGAAACAAATAATCATAAAATGTGGTGGGGTTATGAGAGCAGAAGAACATAAGAAGCATGACCAGCAAATCACTAATTGTGGGTCATGGAAGGCTTTACTGAAAGAGGAAGAGAAGTTTTCAGGGAGCAACAAGAGTTGGCAGTGTAGGTGTTGGGAACTGCATGATAGAAAATCTAGTGACATTTTAAGTAAGATCACTCTGGTTGTAACCTTAAGGCAGAGGGAGAGTTGGGGGAGATGGATGATAAGGAAAGCACTTATGAGGCTACTTCAAAATATCAGAAAATGGTGAGGGAGGGTAAAGGCAGGGAGGGTAGAGATGTAGATGGATGTGGGAGATGGCTATTCATGAAGTTGAATGATGTTGTGCATGATTGTAGGGTCTGTAACTTGTGGGAGATGGTTGGATCATCCTTGAAACTCTCTGGCCATGGAGTGATATTTGGATCTTCAAATGTGAAATTTTTTGCTGATGTAGGAACCTGCTGCCCTTTTGGTGAAACGTTTAGAATCAATGACTAGAATTAAGATGTGATAGCCAGAGATGTGCTGGTAACTATTTTAAACCACATACACATACATATGCACACATATTATGTGTTGATTAAAAATTTGCTAATATAAAGCACACATGTAGCACACAATTTACAAATTCTAATAAAATATACTATGCTTTTTATTGTAAATTCCATATAGACAATTGGTTCTCATTGCATAGTTTCACTGATTTATTTTTTCCTGAACTCTGTATTCATGGCCAAACTATGATTGCAGCTGAGCAGAGGTTGTAGTTACCCTGCACCCCCAGCATTGGCATGTAGGTCTAAGAATGTGGGCCCTAGTGCTTCACCTCCCACACTCTACGAAAGGGCTGCTGGACACAAGCCCACACATTGTCAACACTCTCCTGGACCACACACCATTCTGCTTTGGGATTTTTTTTCCTTTCATTCCCCCACATCCTTGATCAGTGTTCAGGCATATGAGACAGCTTGAGCCATGTAAATTCCAAAAGGATCCGTGATCTTTGGAACCCCTTTTGAGAACCTGTGTCACAGAACAAGACTCATCCTAGATCAAACTGATGGGTAGGTGGGCAGCACAAACAACCACACGTACTTTTGCATGCTTATTATAGCATTTAATAGATGTGATTTAATGTGTCCCAGGACATAGCCTCCTACTCTCGCTCTACTTGACCTCCTTTCTCCAGCAGTTTAAATGGTTGACTTTCTTAGTTCTCTTCTTTTAACTTTTATCTATCCTTGCCTTCCATATTATTACTGGACTAAGTACATCTCCCTTTTCTATTCTCAGTCTCCTCTACTTATTAATTTTACTCTGCTCAACCCTCAATTCTCCCCAGCTCTCTTTTCCTTTTATACTTTGCCTGGGTGTGATTTGTTGCTCTCAGGGTTCAGTTACCAGCAATAGGTTGAGTACTAGACCTGTGTCTCCTGCTTAGCCCAAATCTCTTCATCTCCAACCCTGCACACCCAGCTGCTTGCTGGGTGGCTCCACATGACTCCTTTTGTGCCCTTAAGTTTACCCAAAATGAAACAGGTGTGTTTGTCATGGGATTGGGGAGTGCTGTATATTTCAATAGGTGTATCCAGCTATCTGCAGATCTCCTCAAGGATAGAGGGGCCCCATTTGCACCAGAAACCTCTAGAATTTGGTCATTAACTAGTCATTCACTTTAGGTAAAGTTATTAACTTCATTGAGCCTCAGTTTCCCCAAAGGTCTAATACCTTTTAATGCTATAAGGTATAATGCTACACACCTGAATTCTAGACCTGGGCATCAGGGTGCCCACAGAGGATCATTTATGTCATGAAAATAACATGAAAGTTAAAGTTGAGAGCTTAGACTACTGCATTTTTTTCTGAGGTGGAAAAATGAGATATAGTTTTCATATTGAGGGAGTTTATATGTACACTAGTGGCCTGGTGCACAGATTCTTGCACATTGAAAGGAAATTAATTAGAAGAAATATTTTAATATTGCTATTCGCCCTTTATAATAAAAGTGTCAGAGATGAAAGAAAATTAGTAAAATGTATATGAAAATAATATATAAATTGATTAATAAGTAAATAATAACATGATATAACAGACATGATATAAAAACAACAAAAACATGATTTAAAACCAATGTTGATAAAAAATGACTGATAAATTGATTAAACTTATTCTAATATCTCCCTGTATACCACATTAAGAGTAAAAACACTTTCAGAGTGCTTGACTAATTTCCCTTGTGATGAAGTATTTACAACTTTAACATCACACACTCTTCGAACTTGAGAGAAAGTAACATATAACTGACCATGTCCGAAAACGGGTTCAGGTAGGAATATTCCTACTGTCTAGATTGGTGTCAGTGAGAGCTTTATATGTATTGCGCATGCGCCAGTCAATGTTTATTTTTAAATTGCCAGTGCGTGTCATATGTACCGGCAGGTCGGTCGGTCGGATGGACAGATGGTTGGTCACTTAGCCTTTTATATATATACATGGTAGCTCCTTATATGTGACCTCATGAGTGGAATAAACTTAGATCTGCAACCCTGCACAGGCTTTCCAAGTTCTGGTGGATATTTGATTGCTCCCCTAGGAAAGTAACTTTATGGCTTTTACAGAGAAAGTTGTACTGGAAATTTACTTTTCCCTGTCCTTCAGCTGGTTTGTCCCTGAGCCAGACCTTTCTGAAAATTGAAAAAGAATACTATTTTTTCTTCTCAAGCTATCAGTTGTAGCTATCAGAAATTTGTTACTGTCCTCTAAAGCCTTTTAGCATGAAAACATGCTAAAGACAGTGCATGTATAAGAGTGTCTTGTGGGAAGTTATAATAGAGATGCAAAGGAGAACTTAAACCTAGACTATTCTTATGTGAAAGGGAAAAAATTGATGGAATTAAAAAGAAAAATCCTTAAAATGATGTAGCCCCTGTGGATCTTTTTCCCCTACCTTCATCTCTTATACTCCATGAGGCAGATAGATGTTAGCTCTGTGGGGACAGAAGTGCTGCCTTCTGCCTTTCCTCGGGGCCATACCCTGAGTCATGCCTATCATCACGGGTGCTCAGAAGCTACTGGCTGCAGAGTTCTCTTTCCTCTTGTCTCAGCTCAGCTCTTGAGATGGTGGAGATGGATGCTGGTTACGAAGTGTGTTCCAGCCTTAGCATACAGATTGTACTTATCCTCCTTAATCATCTTTCCCCAAGTGAAACTCTACGGTGAATGTTAGGTTTGTGTTGTTCTTGGAGAGGTTGGCCCTTCTTGTAGCTGCTTGCATTTGCTGGGAAGTATGCCATCTTCCTTTGGTTTGGACTGTGGAGACGGCTCTTTCAATGTTCAGAGAGAAATAGAAGGTGGAGGATCAAAGGACACCGGTGCTTTCTGGAGTCCTCTGACTGTGTTTGGAAGGGATATAAAAGTAGGTCGATCTCATCGCAGTATTATAGCGTTATAAGGTATTAGACCTTTGGGGACACTGAGGCTCGACAAAGTTAATAACTTTCCCTAAAGTGAGTGACTAGTTAAGGGCAGAGTTCTAGAGTCTATGTTTTTCCACACTTCTCTGTTCATATGGAGGCATCTGGAAAGGTCTGTTTTGAAAATGTTTGATGACTTTACGAAGTATAAACCTCAAGGTTACATACGGTAAAGAAATGTAGCCTGTGTTCCTCAGAATTCTCGTGAGCGGCTGATCCCAACCCCTCAAATCATTTCTGTAGAGCAAAGAAAACACAGTCAGGCTAATGTTAATCATGGGAGCCTATAACAATGATCTATAACTTGTCATAACACATTATAATATTACAGAAATATATTTAACTCACAGAACAGTCTCAGGGGGCTCTTAACTCCCTTTAAAACCATGCTCCAAGCCTCTGTTGTAGCAAGATGGAGCTGCAGCGTTCTCTGACACTGCCAGGCCACTTTCACCCAAATCAGCCTAAGAAAATTCCTTTTGAAAACCCCTGCACAGTCTCCTCTGCTCAAAAGTATGTTTCCATTTGTCGGCACCTGGAAACAGGAAGTTGAGATTTGAGGAGAAACCTTTGGTGGTTGTGCATTAAGCTTGCTGGAGACTTGGAGTCTCTGTTGCCACGGAAACCACACAGGCTGCCTCATTTATTAATGGCAGCTTGGTGAACTTCCGGAGGTACCCCTGCCCTGTCCTGCAAATCATTCTAGAGAAATGCAGGTTGGCTTTTAAGATATTTCTCTGTCATTTCTCAAGCATTCCCTCCTGAGTCCTCAGGAGCTCCTGAAAATTGCTTCTGTGCAGTTTTGGAACCACTGATTTTTTTTTATCTCGCAAGCGTGTGTGAAGGCCATTTCCTCACTTTCATGTTTAAATCATGTTTATGCTTGCCTGCCTTGTTCAATAAGTGACTTTTTATTATATCACCTTTAAGAGTCATATGGATTTAAAATAAAGCAAGAGGGAATGGAAAAATTAACTAATCAAATACATTGAAAACCTTGATACTGGCCTTACATTTCTAAGCCTTTCCTAAATTTAAATATTCCAAACTTGGTTCTTTTTTTATCCAAAATAAAAGGTTTGTTTCTTTTCACTCCAGTAAGATACTTTCAGAAAATGTTTTAGACAAATGTTCTTTAAGTATAATTTCACTAAATTAATTTTCCCCTGCCAGGCTTAATATTAACAGTATTGGAAATTGCCTTCAGGGGAAAAAAATATTTTTTCCAGCTAATTGTTTATCTGGGAGGATGCAAATGGTGGTTTTAAGCCTTTAAGTCATCCATCATGCCTGGCAGCCTCTTTTGTCTCATTGTTGAGTTTGAGCCAAGTGAGACTCTTTCTCAGTCTTGGGAGGAAGGTACAGAGGTCTGGTTCTGCCAAATCTGTGTTCTCTGGGAATCTGAGCCCTGCTCTGAGGGAAGGTAATGTAGGCGGACCCACAGGCCCCCTTGAATTGAGGACCATCACGGGGCCTCATTTTCTGATGTCACATTAAAGTAGGAAGTAACTCTGTATTCAAAGTAGAAGTTCGGGACTTGTTCCCTCAGTTCTTCCAGTGTCTGTGAATTGCTGTTAGTTTTTAAATGCATTTTTGTGGATGTAATAAAATACTGTTTATAGTCAGCTACAAAGTAAGTAATTACAACGCGACGAATGAAATTCAATATAACTTTGTCGTGGTTTTTTGAATTTTATTAATTAAACCAGTTTTAGAGTAAATTATAAATGCCGCTGCTTTTGTTGTGACAAGTGACATTGACAAAATATTAATCTAATGGCTTGTTATTCACAGAAGCTAAATGTGTTCTCTAGTCTACAAGCTTTGGGTGTTTGTTTTGTTTTAATGTTCAGTGTATGTTTTTAAAAATCCAGAGAGAAGAATAAAGCTTTAAAACCACATGAAATAAGAACTCCATGTATGGAATATTCCATTGTTGATATCTTGCCAACCACCATTGCGCGCGTCTCATTTATGGCACTGAAACCTTTTTTTTTTTTTTTTAACCAGATGTCTCTGTGGTCACTTTTTTGGTATCATTAAAACTGAAGCTGGGATAAATAACCAACTGTTGACTCCAGAGTCTAATATTAAAGGAATAATCAACCCATGTTCCTATTAGATCATTTCCCTTTTATTTTACTTAGTACATTACCTTGTGGCATTGCTTAAATATGGTATTTTGTTGGTTGTGTATCCCTTTTATAGCTAAATTATCCAAGTTCTTTTCTTTGAGGATTCTTTTAAGTTAAATTTTATATAATTATCTGTAAAGACTTCATATCTCCTTAAATATATTAAATATTCAAAAACTGTGGGCTTATTTTTGTTCACTTTATTTGCTTTCCTCCATCATGCTTTAAAACTTTTCTTTGTTTTTACATTTTGGTGTTTAAAAATGGATGTAAAAAAATTAATTACAAGGTCTTCACATTACTCCTGCATTTAGTTTTTAACAAGACAAATTTCATTCCAAGGGTTAAATCTTTACGTTCTGTTTCTCTCCTTTTACTCTTCAAAGCTGACCTAGAATCTAAAGGTTAGAGTAAAATCAGTTTTACACCATAGCTTTTCCCTTCAATGAATTCAAAATTCCCATTTGAAAAATAGAGCCAATTAGTACTCCGTGTGTGTGTGTGTGTGTGTGTGTGTGTGTGTGTGTGTGTGTGTGTGTGTTGGGGGGGGGGGGTAAATCACATTATTTATTCAATTTCCAAGTATGATTGTTGCCTGTATTTTTTACTTGGGGATTAAATTGTTGTCACCGCCACCACCACCACCACCACCACCGCCACTATCAGATTCTGGGGGGCAAGAGTAGAGAAGGTGCGAGACAGTTGTAGACATCCAAATATGACAGCAGAATAATCTCTGCAACAATATGGCAGTGGAGCATTTGCTGACTTCAGAATGCCAGATCAACCCCAATATTTTTTTCAAGGATGCTAAACCTCTTGTAACTGCTAAATTGGATTTGTCACTGAATGAAGTATCAGCTGCTGTTGGACAAGGCCATAAAAGCCAGCCGGCTGGCCCTTTGTAGGCAGGGCTTACCCAACGATTGATATGTTTTAGCACTTTGGGGATTATTGTGATTAAGAGGAAACCATTCTGAATGAGAGAGAAAAGGGGTAAGGACACACAGCCTGCAGCTGGTGAACAGCATGTGTTTGCTGCCGAGGAAGTCACTATTATGGCTTTCTCTGGGTTCCTGTTCTGATTGACGGGTATGAAATCTTTATATGAGGAAGCGGTGTCCTTATTTCCTCCAGTGGCAACTCTCCCTGCAGGGCAATAGACATGTGGAATGTTGTGGGCTTGAGAATGCTGAATGCTTTTAAAGCACTCATGTGTGAGTGCGCGTACACACACACACACACACACACACACACACAGTGGCTAAATGCGTCAGTCCACACACACGAGTTAATTGAGTTAATGTGTAGGGATTTCAGTAATAACAAGTGTCCTATTTCATTTCCCAGACCCAAAGCTCTGTGCCATGAATTAAAAATGGACCTCCATGTAGTTTGTGTCTGAGTCGCTTGTATGTGTGGGCCCGCTAAATGGAATCTACGTAGCCCATGGATTTGTAAACTTGAGGACCTAGCTGAGGGTTTATTAAGTACAGGAACCTCACTGTCTTTTTAGAACAGGTTTGTTTTCAAGAACCACCTGCTCCCAGGAGTGCTAGAGCTTCTGCATGGGTCTTGCACTGGCCAAGACAAGACCGTCTCTGAGAGGCAGCTTGTGGAGGAGATTAGGGTTTGAAGTTGCCCAACACTTGCAAATGCACATGGAATTGGTTGCCTCTCTGGCTGTCCCAGGAGGCTGTGCCCAGTCCATGCTCAGAGGTTGCTCAGCATACCGCACAGGAAAGAGGCTGGTTTGCCAGGTCCTGCAGAGTGTCTTTCCAAGCCCGTGAAAAGCACGAATCATCCAGCAGCAGAGCATGCTTACAGCTGGCCCTTTGCTAGCTTTGATCTGCGAATCAGGCCACACCATGAATGCCCTTATTGTCATGTTATGTGTACACAGTGTGTGAATTATTGAAAATAGGGAGGCCTGAGCCTCATCTGGTAGAGATTACAGTGCAGGCATGCTGGGCGAAGGTCTGTAATTGAAAATCCCCAGATGCTGTTTATTTGGCCTTTGTCACATGACCTGCTGCAGGAAGATTGCCTGAACAAAATGTTGCCTGCCTGAAGAGTGGAGCCCACCCTCCCCCACCCCCAGAGCCTACACAGGCTCAGTCTGTACACAGCTTAAACACCTGCCCAAAGGGGTTTTAAAGGCTTAAAATAGATTCTCTCATAGCATTTAAATAGAGGGCATCTTGCTTGTTGGTTTAAACTGCTTAAGCGGTTGTTGTTGTTGACTCGTGGAATCTTTTATCCACACAAGGGTTTGCTGGATAATTTCACTCTGATGTGTCTTTGCAAAGCAACCTTCAGGGCTGGAGCCATGAAGGGATAAGTAGTTTGGGCTCGGCCTTTAAAAATGAAACGTAGGTGGTGAATGAGCTTGTAGATGAAGCTACATCAACTCATCTGCATCTTATCCAGTTTGTTCTTATCTATTCTACCTATGAAAAAGTTGAGATATTTTATTAGAAAATTTGTTTTTCTCTGCTAAATATTGAATGTTATCCTCTGTGTGGGTGGTGGATTGGGCAGGATGTTAAATCCAAAATTGATGGAGGTCGCAAGAATTAAAAACAGAGTAGACTGAGATAAGTTTGAAGAAGGGAAGGCATTAAGTTTTCTAGGTTCTTTTCACTGGAAATAAAACAGCCACTGACCATTCTTTATTGCCACCCTCTATCTCAGTTATGATTATGGGTGCATCTTCCATTTCTAGGAGCTTAGGAAGAGAAAAGGTTCCATGAGTATTTCGGCATTCCATGAGCATTCAACCAGGCCAGCGATTTTCAACTGGTGTGCAGCGGAATTTTTAAAACATGCAGTACCTGACTATTTAGTCAGGGGCACTGACCTCTTTTCCCTTAGATTGTCAAAGCCAACAGAACAATGATAACAGCCAATAGAACAATAGTTGTCTGGTATGAATGAATCAAAATTATACCTATTTTTGTCACATCGGCAAAAAATGTAATATATATTTTGGTGCACAGAAGTTTAGTAATTAGTTTATGTGTGCCATGAGATGAAAAAGGTTGAAAATCGCTGAACTAGGCAATGCGTTCCTTGAAGGCAGGAACTCTGTTGTATTGTTGTTTATATCCCATGTCTGCTTTTTCTGTTCTTCCTTTCCTTCTTCCTCCCTCTCTTCCTGCCATGATGTCACTTCTTTAAATATTTTTTCTTTCAAGAAGAGGCTCAAATCCACAGTAGCAGCATCCTTAAGTAGCATGGTCTCAATACAATGCCAGGATTTGGAGGATGGGGGGACTATGAGAGCATGATGTGGACCCTGCCTTCAAGAAGCTCATAATTTGTCAAAGATGAGTATAAACTCTCCTAAGAAGAGTATAGTATGGCAGCCCCAGTGCTAGGGGTGTTGTGTCCATGAAGTATGGTGAGTCAAAGGGGCAGGACAGACCAACTGCCAGGGAGTTGGGAAGTGCCATTTGAACTGGGTCTTGGCAACTCAGAAATCAGTGTTCAGCAAGAATGGAACCTTTAGGATAGGGAGTGGGGAGGGGCCAGCCATTCACTCAAAGGAAACAGTGCCCGGCATGGCATTGGCGAGAATAACACATTGATTGGTTGCCTCCTGCATGAGCCCCGAGCAGACCGGGGAGGAACCTGCAACCAAGTACGTGCCCTTGACCGGAATTGAACCCAGGACCCTTTGGTCCACAGGCAACACTCTATCCACTGAGCCAAACCGTCTAGGGCACATATTTCTTTTTTACAGGGACAAATATGGCATGTTAGCTGGGTAATTTGAAATTTAAAAGGAGAATAAAGATGGGTTGACTCTTCTGAATCTAAAACTCAACCAAGAGAGGTAAAGTTTGCTTGATCACCGCCTACAGTAGAAAGCCCATTTCATAGCCACTTAATGATTGGCCTGTGCATGATTGCCTTTGGCTTCTCCTGGTTTTGAGATCAGTATAATGTTGTCTGAGCATGGCAACCATAGGAGGAAACCTCTCTGGATTTTATCTGACTTTTCTTCGATGTTTCCTCTCATCCTCCTAATACTCTGCCTTTTATTACTTTTATGTGGCTTCTTGCCTCATTTCTTCCTCATTTGATGCAAAAACTACTTGAGGGTAGAGAATGTGTATTTATTCCAGGATGTGTCTCCTGCAGTGCCTAGCACAATGCCTTTTACATAGAAAATATTCAGTAGATGTTACTGAACAGGGGAGGAGGGAGTGCACTGGGGCCAGATTATGCAGGCCTTGAGTGCATAAAGAGGAGTTGAGGTTTTACCCTGTTTTGTAGGTAGTGATGCAGAACTTTAAAATGATGCATGCGCAATTCAAACCATTCACGGTTAGGTTGTGCCCCTTTCTAAGATTTTGTTCTCATTAAATAGTCATGATCTTGTGAGAAGCTCACTTACTATAGAGGCTATTTTCAGAGCAGTTGATCTAAAATTAAGGAATAATGAGCTTGGAAGATTAAGTTGGGCTCAAATTCCAACTCTACCACTTACTAGTGTGGGATCTTGGACAAATTTCTTAACTTCTTTGAACCTCAGGTTAAGCATTTATATGATGGGAATAAGGTGAATGTGAAGGTTGAATACTATGTGTGTCTAAGCACAGTCCTCTGCATAGTGCTGACACACAGTAGTTATTGAGCACATGTAGTATTGAACTTTCCACTATCTCACTTCATCTCTACCTGCCACACAATATTATTTCATTTAGCTTAGCCCCCAAAGTTCATATTCTCCAGTTTGTGTGCATTAAAAAAAAATGCCTTTTATGATCATGGAGTCCATATCACCAGGTGGACTGGTTAATCGGATTTTGTGATCAAAGAAAACACGGTAATTTCAAGAGAAACATCAAAAGTGCTTTATTCAAAGCAATGTCCATCTTTAGCTACACATTTCCCCATCTTTCAAGTAATTTGTGGATACCGTCCCAATAGAACTTTGTTTTGAGGCAAACCATTCAGAGACCCAATTTTCCACTTCTTCGTATGTTTTAAAGTGCTGCTCAGAAAGTGCATGTGCCATCGATCAGAACAAGTGGTAATCTGAAGGAACAAGGTCTGGTGAATACGGCGGGTGGATTAATACTTGCCAGCAAGATCTTTTAACGTGTCTTTAACTGGTTTTGAAGTGTGTGATGGTGCATCATCGTGAAGCAAAATTACGTTGCCGTATCTTCTGGCACATTCTGGTCATTTCATGATCAAAGCGTGGTTCAAATTGATTATCTGTTGTCGGTAGCTATCAGTATTAACGGTTTTACCTGGTTTTAGAAGCTCACAATACACCACACCTTCCTGATCCCACCAAACACAGAGCATTGTCTTCTTTCTGAAGTGATTTGGCCTTGCAGTCGATGTTGATGGTTGACCTGGATCAACCCATGATTTTGTGTATTTGGGATTCTCAAAATAAATCCACTTTTCATCGCCAGTCACAATGCGATGCAAAAAAGACTTTCTTTCGTGCCCTTGAAGCAACATTTTACTGATGACTTTTTCGATTTTCCATTTATCTTTCGTTCAGTTGATATGGCACCCATTTTCCTTCCTTTAAAATCTTTCCCATTGCTTGTAAACGATCGGAAATTGTTTGCTGAGCAATGTTTAATGTTTCTGCAAGTTGTTTTTGAGTTTGACACACATCTTCATCCAACAATGCTTGTTAATTGTTGGTCTTCAAACTTTTTCGGTTGACCTGGACGTTCTTTGTCTTTCACATTGAAATCATCACTTTTAAAGCATTTAAACCAGCATTCACAAGTATCTTGAGATGGAGCATGTTCACCATAAGCTTCCCAAAGTATATGATAACTTTCAGCAACACTTTTCTTCAAAATAAAGTAATGAATTAAAACTTCCCGCAAATGCTCTTTTTTTGGCACGAAATTGGACATTTTTAAGCGTAAAAATATCTATGATGTTAACTTCAGAAAATTGACATATGCAGTTTTGAAGCTTGCGGTCAATACAACAAAATAGCATACATATCAAATTGCATATATATTAACATATGTGTAACTCCATCTATTGAAAAAATCTGCATTATTAACCAGTACACCTGTTATTTTTAAAAGAATTACTAAGTGCCTAGACACTTAGATTTCACTTTAGCATGTTTTCTAAGCAGCAGGTAATCCCGTGTGAGTGTCATTTTGATTTAATACTTGCATAATTCACCTTTGTATAGCTGCTATTATAGTAGTTACAGAAGTTGACACTTAGTTCACCTAGTGATAGTTGTGTTTTTACACTAAGAACTAAATTCTGGAAATCCAGTGAGGGACATGCTGCTTAATGCAATGCCTCCAGCCTATTCAGAGAGATAATTTTATGATCTGCCACACATTATAAGAATTTTTGCCATACTTAGCTCTTGGCAAAAACCTAATTTCTGTTATTTTATTCAATGAAAAATCTATTCTAAATTAAAAGGTTATTGTGGCAAGTAAGTAGCTTACATGATGCACTCTTAGTGTTAAGCTATTACAATGAAGGGCTCCTTTTACTGGGAAATAGTGCTTATGGCAGTGTCATTTTGAAAATTAGGATGATACAAAGATTGTGATAATATTTTCAGTATAGTATGGAAAAGATGTTCAGTTTCAATAACATTGAAAGTAGAAGCATTGGAGATTTATACTGGACAACGTGGTATGTTGTCCTAGACAGAAACCTTATATATCAGTTCAGGCAATGAAAACATGAACCAAGTGCAGTGACATTACATAGTAGTTATAGGACCACTTTAAATCATCATGGGGGGGCCACCTCCATCAGTTGTTGCAAACAACAGTCCTGCAGGTTAGGTGCTTTACCCCCATTTTAAAAGTGAGAAAATAGAGGCCCAGAAAAGTTAAGCAAATTGGCCTTTGTTCACAAGTCCAGCTTCCCTAGAAAGATCTAGGCAGTCATACATTTAAGTAAAAAACAAACAAACAAAAAAAGCTGCAACAAATCTGCAACATTGCCACTGTTAAAGATTCTCCTTTAAAGACCAGCAGTTTTTAGTCCTTGGAATGTGTGGATTTCACACTTCTCTAACGTCAAAAAATTAATAAATAAACAGAGTGTTCTTAACAAAGTTTTTCATTAACAAGGCTCTCCTGGGTTAATGTTGAGATTACTATTTTTTTGGACCAGGTCCATGTTACCATGGCATGTGGAGGTCAGTGGGGGGAGAGAGGAGGGAGAAGGAAAAGAGCATGTGTTGGTGTCACTTGGGCCAACTTAAGAGAGCAGAACGAAGGTTTAGAAAATTGTGCTGCCTGTCACTGAAATAGTCATAACAGTACAAGGGAGTACACATTTCAGGTAGTATTACCAATGTTGTCCAAATTATATAATCTATTTCTAGCTCATTTCCCCCCGCATTTTTCTTCATGTAGAAAAGAGCTCATTTATTCATCCATTTATTGAGTCTCTACTTCCTTGGCACATAAGGGTATAAAGGAAGAAATGGCTTATTTAGTGTGGATGGCTCCCTCAAGACTTCAGGGAGGAATACTTCAGTTGGGGCTTACAGGGATGAATAGGAGTTTGCAGGAAAGGACATTTAAGGGCATAGAGGTATGGAAAAGCATGACAATGACTTGGAGAACTCTATGAAGCTCCTTGTGCTAGAACAGAGGAGCTCTCTACAGGAATGGGCTGTTAGGCCTAGGCTTCAGGCTAAGGCGTTTATGTTTTTCTTATAGTGGACAAGGAACTGTTAATGTAGGAAAGCAACCTAATCAGGTGTGGGCATGAAAGAAAAGATGAATGCTCACAAGATGAGTGAAAACTCCCCTGAGAACCTGTTGGGGGGATTAGACAGATGAATAACAAGAATAATTAAGTATTAAGGCTAGTAAAATTATTTGTTAGAGGATTCAAAGGTGATTGTGTAGCATCTCTCTGTTGCTTCATAGAGAATAAGCCATTAGAAAAACATACTTTATTACTATTTCTTTTCCTTCTAAAAATAATGTCAATAAAAAAAAACTTCTACGCATTGTAGAGGGATTGTATTCAATACATAGCATTAGACATTTTTACTTGACCCCTTGTAGTCTAATACAAATGTGTAGTTGGTAAGCTGTCCCAGTAAGATGAAGGGGAACACAGTGTTTTATGGGGCCATCACTTGATAATGTTATCAGCTACCACTGAGTGATAGGAACTCCAAGAAGGTGGGACTTGGGTTATTGCCAGGGATTTTGAAGGGATGAGAGGGGTGAGTTCTGAATAACCAGGGGTTAACACAGCCGTCCTCTGTGTATTCTTGCTTCTAAAGCTGTTCCTTATAAGCCCCTGGGTGAATGCAGACACGGGATATTTCAGGGACCTGCTACTGTTTACCTCCTGAAGGCCATCAGTCCCTTTTGTAAACCTTTAGATCAGGAACATGCAGTGCTAACCCTGACAACCCAGAATAGGCTGCCTGGCCCATTCTGGTGATTTTCCACTTTGGTGGTGATTTTTGGTCAATGATTTATATTGGAGATTAACAGAGGCATTGGTGTCTAAACTTCCTCATTGGCAGCACGCTAGGACTGGTTCCAGTGCCCTTTTCCCTGAACCTTCCTTTATCCCCATCTTAGCTGTGTGCCCTCTCCCACCGTGGTTCTGCATCCCTCTCATTCACTCGTTCGTTCCATCAGGGTTTCCTTACTGAGGACCTGCCGTATTCTGAAACCAGGGGTACAGTGATGAGCAAAGCCCAACCTATGGTCCGTGTCCCTGTGGAGTGTCCTACCAAGTCGTAGGGAGCCAGGTGTTCATCATGCAGTCCCTCAAATACATGGAATGTGGCAGCTGTGATGCAGGCTGTGAATGATAGTTTTGGGGAGGATAGGGTGACTCGACACCATTCTCATGGGTGAGAATCCTTCACAGGTATAAGCTCTTGGAAGGCAGAGGTGGCCTCTCACCACCTTCTCCCCCCTCCCTCGCCCCCCATAATTCTAGCATGTTGTTCATACTTTTGTAGGTGCAGGTGGTGTCTGACTAGTGGGTGACTCGCCAGCTTTGGTAGCCCTTCTTTCTTTCCCAGTGTTGCTAGCGCAATGGCAGCAGCATGGAAGAAAAGGTTAATTATTAATTCCTCACTGGTTAGTTAATACAGACCCTGAACTGTCTCCTTTGGCCATATCCATAGCTAGACAGTCCCCAGAGCTTCAGGACAGGGTCATTGAACATCCCTCTGTAGACCTCTCCCTGACTGGTGACATTTGGTTCTCACAGTGTCTCCTGCATCTGTGCTTTTTTCTTTTCTTTTTTCAAATTGATTTCAGCGAGTAAGGGAGAGTGAAAGAGATAAAAAGCATCATTGATCGACTGCCTCCTGCATGCCCCCTACTGGGGATCGAGCCCGAAACCCAGGCATGTGCCCTTGACTGGAATGGAATCCAGTACCCTTCAGTCTGTAGGCCGATGCTCTACCCACTTAGCCAAACAGGCTAGGGCCGTCGGTGCTTTTTGGTTGTTGACTTTGATATCCTAAGATATTTTTTCCTTTAGATGAGCCTCAGCTGAAACAAAAGGGTCCATGGCTAGAAGGACTTTTAACACCATCTTGCAGAAATGAGCAAGTCCTTTGTAAACCACTCTGTCAGTGTGGGCACTGCTGCTCTGTCCTCCAGAGGATGGAGCCACACTCCATGGTGCTGTCACTCATGGAAGGCATCTTTCTTTGCTTCTTTCCACTGGGTCATCTGCTTTTCTTTTTTTACTTTATATTGGTGATTCAGGGTCAAACATTGGGGGAAGCAGAGAAAAGATGGGTGCCATTAGTTCTTGTTCTCTGTGACTTGATGATGTGGATGGATGGAGCCATGACATGTACTGAAATGATAGATGTAAGGCAGAAGGGACACAAGCCAGCAGCGAAGAGGCCAAGGCCCAGGACTGCGGATGTTTAGGGAGGGAGGGGGGAGTCATCTTCAGTGGGAAGGTTCATGAAGGATGAGGCATTTGAAAGGTGGACAGAATCCAGACACGTAGAAATGGTCAAGGGCAATACAGGCTGTGAAAGCAATTGCGTGCTCAGGTACAGAGCTCAGAAAGCTCAAGGTGTTAACAACATTTTAATAGTCTACTAGTGCTATTAGGCTAACTCAGGGTTTGTGAAGACCCTATGGCGGCAACCATAGCATTGGTACCCCTTTGGTACAGCTTTGGTTTAGCAGCCAAGAGAAGCTTGAGTTTTCTTTCTGATTCTGAATCTTTTAGCCTGGGAATCCTCACATATCCCTCCCAGTGAAGGGAATGCCAGCAGAGAGCTCCTCTGAGTGCCCCAGGTCCAGGCCAGTTCAGCCCTCTCTGGGTGTGAGTTGGCCTAAGACATGGCTGCAGCCAAGGAAGGGAGCGGTCCACTTGTTACTTCTTCCTTTGTGGCTCCCTGACTCCATTCAATTACAAAGTGGCTCTTAGGCTGTTAAAGCCCAGTGTCTCTGGGCTGCAATTTCTAGCCACAGACCTTGCATTTGCTGTGCCTCAAACATGACCTTGAGGCCACATCCCATTACGCACACAGCCCACAACAACGTTAACCAGTCTTCTGTCTGAGTAAGGCAAGCACAGTGCAAACTCCAGGTCTTTCTGCAGAAATCTCTCTCTATTGCCCCTTTAAGCAGGAAATTTCATGGCAATCGGGATACAGGAGAAGCCGATGATGGGCTCAATTTCAACTGTGTTATGTTCTTTAGGAGAAAGGAAACATAAAATAAAAACGGGATTGCGATGCCTGGTGAAGATCATAGTATGAAAATGGCAGGTCAGGCTGTGTTTATCTTTGCTGCTGCCTGTGGGAAAAGGAAGGGCAGCTGCAGCTATCAAATCTCAGACTTAAAGAAGTGATAGGGTGTGCATTTCTGAAGGGAATTTTATGATTCAGAGAACCAGTAGTATAATGACACTGAGTGGTGAAGTGTGACATTGCCACTCAGCTCTATAAGCTATTACGGATTTATAGGAGATGAGTCCTGACTGCTGTGGGTGCTATGAGTGCAGAACCTGGAGACTCTTGAGCTCAGAAAGAGAGTGCCATGGTCAGGAAGCTTGAGGGGCAACAGACATGTGTTGTGTGTTGTTGTTTTTTGTTTTTTGGAGGTTTTTTTTTAGTGTCCCAGTTTCCAGCTTATGTATTTAAAGAAATGCTGCTTCCTCTGTCTGAAATGGTCTTTATCTGTTCCCCTCCATTTTACCTGTCAAAATCAGTCTTGTCACTCTAGTTAGTGATATGCATGCTGAAGTATTTAGGGGGGAAGTGTTATGCCTGCCATTTATTTTGAAATGCAGTAGCAACATCAATAAAATAAGATGGCTTGGTAAAATACATAGAGGAATGGAGAGATGGGAAAGATGTGATAAAGCAGGTATAGAAAAAGTGAATGGTAGATTCTAGGTAGTGGCTATATAGTGATCACTGTAAAATTCATTCTGTAAAAAACTTTTCTGTATGTATGAAATTTTTCATAATAAAATGTTGGAGAAAATATAAACTATCCTTAAAGGCCTAGCTTATGGCCCACCACTTTGGGGAAGGCTTTCTAGATTCCCTGAGTTTTTTGTGGCCAAATACCCATGCACGCTACTAGAACCTCTTTCATGGCAATAGTTGTCATCTGACGTGTAGAGCTGATTTGCTCTTGTCTCTTAGCCCTTGTGTGGGACAGTGAACTCTTTGTTGGCAGGCAGGCAGTCCTCTCTTTATATCCCTGATGCATCAGACAGGCATCATAGGCACAAAGTAGATGGTCCTCACATGACTGTAGGGTTAGTTTAGGAATATAATGATTAACTTTAAAGTTAACTTCGTTGAAATTCATTTTTGTAATGTAAGGTTCACTGGATGAAACACCACCGTGTGTGTGTGTGTGTGTGTGTGTGTGTGTGTGTGTGTGTGTGTTTGGAAGAGAGAGAGAGAGAAATGAGAAATGAAGGTTCACATTTCCAATGCCCAACATCCTGATCATGGCTGCAAATAAGACGGTGCTATGTGGACCAGAGACCCATTGCCAGTTACACCCATGGTGACTGGTGCCGCTGAGCTCCCTATCCTTGGTAAGGGAATTCTGTAACTTAGTACCAAGATTCAAATCCAGAGCTCTGGACTGTATGGATCCACTCCCTTTAGAGGGCCAGGCTATAGAAAGAAAAATAGGTCTTAGGACGTCTTATCAGGGTCACTGACAAGAATCCATTCAAAACCTAGTTGATTTCCCCAAAATATGTACAACCCCAAGCAGCCAAAAATATATTTCAAAATCTTTGGAATGGCATACTTGTTTCCTAACAGGTGAGCATATTTTAATTCTGGGAAGATTTAGAAATAAAAGTAAAAGATGTTAATAGAATCAAAGCTATAGTATTAGTATTTTTACTTGAAGGATATATGCATATTTGATATTTCAAGTGATTATTTAAAATAAATTGCCCCCCCCAAATAAAATAAAATAAATTGGCCCATTTAACAGGTTAGCCTGTATTTCTAAATTAAAATGTGCCAAGGGGCAATTAATTTAGACTTGATTTGGGGGAGGGTAGAGGTCTTACTAGATTTGTAAGCAATATTGGAGTATTTAAGATAATTTATTAAATTTCTAAGAGTTGTTTAAGGAAAGGTTTTTTAAGTTGAATCACATAGTTCTAATATTGAAAAGAATTAAATACATTATAAATTCAATACAGTTTTAAATGTTTAAAGGAGTTTAGGTTTATAAAATGGGCCAACCATTATTCAAATGGACCTTTGAAAGTGATTATAAAAATTGTAATATATGAATTGAACTTAAAATTTCAGAATGAACTAGGTATTAAAGGTTTTTCTTTAAAAAAAAAAACCTAAGCAAATGAAATATATATTTTTATTAACAGATAAACCTAAATAGTGTTTTTCTGTGCACATAGCCACTCTGATGGTCATTAAAAAATTCATATGAAATAAATTGATTAACACTGCTTCAATCACAATAGATGCTTCATATTTGAATTTTTAAAATTGTAAAAACAGCACAGTTAGAGTTGCTCAGTGGTTGAGCATCAACCTGTGAACCAGGAGGTCACTATTTGATTCCAGGTCAGGGCACATGCCTGGGTTGTGGGCCTGTTCCCCAGTAGGAGGTATGCAGGAGGCAGCTGATCAATGATTCTCTCTCATCATTGTTGCTTCTCTCTCTCTTCCTCTCCCTTCCTCTCTGAAATCAATAAAAATATATTTTTAAAAATTATAAAAATAAAATAAAAGTCTCTTTCTAGGAAAAAGAAAAATTGAATCAATGATATTCCTTAACGAGGCAAGAAGAAACACATAAGAACCTCAAGTTAATTACTCTTTATGGCTTGAAATATGGTCTAAAAGAAACACACAGTTTTGAAGGGTCATCTTGTAAAGCATAGGGACGTGAGAGTTATGACAGGCGTTCAGTGAAATGATGACGGTAGCATAGCGCTCTGCACAGTAAATACCCAGTGAGCGCCTATTGGAGAAGTACCAATTTTTAGAAGTATTGTAATCAACATACAAGTTGATATTGTTTAACTCTAAGGGGTGCCATTTGTGTAGACTACAGGGTCTACGCAAATGTGGCCATCTTAAATATTGACCTCATTCATTCAGCCAAGTGCCATAAGAAATTAAAAGTTAGTTGTATAGGTGATGTATCACATGTAACAAGTAATTCTGTCTACTTTCACAGAGAATTTGCTCGTGTGAGGCAGGAGACATTTTTGCCATCTGGATAAGGTTCAGATAAAATTGAACAGGGTGCACAGTGAGGCCCCGAGCTGGAGCATGCTTGGCTCCTCTGCAGACATTGTCATTTAGGTCTGGCTTCTGGTAATTAGGCACTCCTAGCTGGGCTCTGCTGTCCGTGAGCCTTTGAGACAAATTGCAAAATCTGTACAACCATCGGAGAGATGGAGAAGTAGACCCGATGACACTACAAGGATATATTGGCAGTTCTCAAAAAAGTTTGAAAGGGAATCCTTAGAGAAGCAATCCTTAAAACTGAATTTCCAGGTTCTTTTTCTGCAATTGAATGGTGAGTTCAAGTTATAGAATCAGGATCTGAGAAGATCCCAACAGGCTGGAATGACAGGCTTGATCTAATGGGATGAAATACAATAGGAACAACTGTCAGGTTCTGTATTTGGATCTGAAAATTCTAACTATGCTTAAAAGGACTGGGCACAGATATGAAAAGAACCTAGGAGTTAAAATCGACGCAAGTTGGCAGTTTATCATGGTCCCCCCAAATCAGAGGCAGTGCTGCCTGAGCAGGTGGAGTGTTTGGGACGAGTGAGGTGATTACCCACTCTGCTGTGGAGCTGTCCCAGCAGGAGCATCCCTGCAGTTCTGGGCTTCAGGCTTTGCAAGGAAAACAGACAAAGGATGGTCACAGGATTTGTGGGGGGAGTGCTCCAAAGCTTGTCACAGATAACAAAGGAGCAGGGGAGGCTTGGCCTGGACACAATTCCAGGAGGACCTGAAAGCCGTCATTAGTATCTGAAAGTTAGTCATGTGCATCAGTGACTAGCCTTGATTCTTGTGAAGAGGAACAAGAAGAACCTGAGGAAGAAAGTTACAAGAAGCCACAGATAAGGAGGGTCCTTTTAATCTTAAATGTTTTAAGATGAAATGGACCGCTTCCTGAATTCTAGAAGTGCTGGCTTCGGCTAATAAGGACTTCGACTTTTAAGAGTGAGAATGGATGACCCATAGACACTTTCCAGCCCCAAGCCTCCACGATTCCTTTGTCTTCTAGGGCTGATGGTGCATTGCACGGTCCTAGCACAAGCAGGGGGTAGACAGAGCCGCGCTTACAGGAATGTTCTAGACAATGATGGGACAGTATTTAGAATTCTTAGACAAGATTTCCACAAGGACACTCTTGCATTGGTCTTCATTAGTGCTGCCAATTTTTTCCTCTGCCAGGGGAGGTCTGGTGGACGTGGCCACTGTCTCAGCAGAGGCTGTGTTATTTCCTTGTTTGTTCTTTCAGTAGGAGCGGAGCTTGGGGAGTAAGACCAAGTTCTTGCTCTCTTCAGGGAGTATGTCTGGGAAGTAAGACAGCAAGCACAAATTATACAACTAGCTATACAGTTATGATTATAGTTACAGTTTGAACCCATGTCTTGTAAGAGTGGGTTTTTATGTCATGTAGTATTACATTTCCTCACTCAGCTTTGGGGCTATACTTTCCTGTTATAGTTCTTTGAAGTCACGTAATCTGTTTGAAATTTCTCTCTCCTGGCGGGGTACTGATGGAAAGTTTTTGGGTATACTTTTAGACATTTTCTCCCCCCTCCCCCTGCCCCCCAAAGATTATAAAGCCTTGAGGAGGTTGAATCATTCTTTTTCACAGACACAGTCTTGTGTGTAGGTACTAGTGCAGTGACTACTTTCAGGGGGTGTCTGTTTTCATACTATTAACTTATCATTGTAGGGTTTCTGTAGCCACAGCAGCTCATTACTCTAACTAGAGGTAACTACAAGTAGAAACCTGGGTGAGGAGGAATGGATATGAAAAATAAGACTAGAACAGACGGGGTTTGCAGATTTCCACACTAATGCTTGTATTTGTTGCTTATACAAGTGACCACCCATTTAGATGCAAGCATGCAAAGAAACAAAAAGGCACATTTTTAAAAAGCAAATTTCTATCCTCAATTGCCGATTGTAGTTCAGAATTAATGTCCCTCATCTTATTTTCTCCTAGTAAGTATTTTTGCAAACAACAATGGCACTGTTTTATTTTCCTAGCATTAATAAACTTACAGCTGCAACAGATTCTGAATTATATTCGTAGCTTTCAGAGGCATTTTAAAAATGTTTGTGATCCACCTTATTGTAAATTCTTCTTTCTTGCAGGTAGGAATGAATTGATAGCCAGATACATCAAACTCAGGACAGGGAAGACGAGGACCAGAAAACAGGTAAAATAACCTCCCTGGAAATTGTGCATGTCAGCGAATGGCCCAAGGAGGCATTTTGGCTGCAGTGGCTGTCTGTGCTTTGGCTCCTAGGAGCCCCCATTTTGAGTTCCCTGTAAGGACGTCAGTGATGTTTAAATTGGTGTTTTAAATTGGCTCAGTTTTCACTGTTCATCATTTCAGTGACCCTTGACTATGTGGTCTTAAGAGCCCTTTTTATACATATGGGAAAGTTTTACTAAGGACAGTGTATAAAACTGCTCCTGCACCGTATTTTAAAAGTTATACTTCTTTTCCAAACTATGCATCTGCAAACACTACAAATGCTGCAGGTGCAAATATACTTGCAAGCCATGAAATTTTGAGATTTTTGTGCATTGTGAAATCCTGGAACAACTACAATATTAGTCATCATTTCAATGAAAAAGTAACACTAGCAGCCGTGAGTATTGGCCTGAATATGATACTGAATGATGTGCGTCCAGGGAACCGTTGCTCCTTAAGCTATGGCTTTGTGTTAGTAGCTGCTGTGACTGAAATGAAGTTACAACGTAAATATATTTGTGCAGAGCAGTGTCAGGCATTTCCTCTGCCCTTTGTCAAGGCTCTGGCTCTCTTTTTTTCTGATGTAAAGCAGCCCAAATCTCTGACCCAGTTCAAAACTGGAATGGATGAGAAATTCCTGTTTAACTAAAAACAAAAAGAAAGAAAGGGGAAGGGGGGTGGGGTCAAACATCTCATGGGTGAGCTGTTAACAGCAAAAAAAAAAATATTTTATTTTTTAATGTTGACCTATGCTGATGGATCTGTGGATTTTAAAAATTATGAAACCAGAAGGCAAGCTCAACTGTGGTCTCATTAAGCCTGAGCAGCAGATTCCAGTCCTCTGCTCAGTGACGAGTTGTTTTCATGAGTGTTTATGATGGGGGAGAGCTTTTCCCCAGGAATGCTACATGTGCCCCAGCCGGAGCCTGGCTGCTGAGTCAGCACAGAGGGAAGTGGCCTCCTGCCAGTGCTCAGGCGCAGGACATTGTCTGTTCTGTGATGTTCCCCTGACAGTGTGCAGTGGTCCTCATTAAGTCTGAGAATCACATCAGACCAAAATTCGGTTGGAAACAAGTAAAAGCAGGGGCCGGATGGAGGTGTGAGGAGGATGGGGGAGTTCCTGCTTCTCTGTAATTTTTTTTTTTAAGGCAAAAATTGAAAAAAATTTAATAATTTAAAGACAAAGTTAAAGATACAAGGATTTTGTATTATCATAAATCCTGTTTTTATAGAGTTGCTAGAGTGTTCAAAATTAAGTCATTGTCTCATAGTCTGAGTCGCTGAACTATTACATTGGAGGTTCTAAAATTTTGAAACACAAAAACAGACAAGATCTAATTCCCAGCACGCGGAACGTGCTGGGTCTGGGCCGTCTGCTGGTCCGTGGGCTCTGGTCATGTGCCCAACCCCTTCACTGGGGGACTATTCTAAATTTAACCAAGTCCTGTGGAAAGAGATGCAAATTTGTTTACCCAGTGGAATCATTGTGTCTCAGAAGCCAGGCTTGGCTTGGTTTCCACACCCCGGCATCCTGGGGATGTTTTGAGGCAGCAGTTGGTGATACCTCTCCAATGTGAATTTGTTGTTCAGCAAATCCGTGTGGTTTTCAACCCAGATTTTTAACAGGGTGGCTGGCTGGCTGTATTCACACTTTGCGCTTTGTAATAATATGCAAATCCACTTGGCGCCCAGTCAATACCCAAAAGAGTGGAAGGATTAAAGATACTTATAAGGGGGGAAATGCTCTGCTAACTGGGTCTTTCCATTTCACTTTGAGATCTAATTTACATGTCAGTATTATTTTAACATTTGCTACAGAATCCAGAGCTCTTAATGAGATCAGAATACAACCGACAGCTTCAGCTTTTTGATTGTGCAGAATGTGCTAATTAATTTATGGATCGTCTCTTCTAAATTGAGAAAAAGGGATTTTCCCTCTCTATACTGAGAAGCTATAAATATTTTCATTTACCTCTACCCCCACCTTTTTAATTTTATAACGAAAACAACCCCACTCTCCCCCTCTCATCCCGTGTTCGTGATTGTTCCCGGGTGAGAAAAACACTAGATTAGCCTGAACTTTCCTCCTGAATCAAGTCACTGCAGTGATGACCCAGTCTGAAAAGCTGAGAGCAGCGCTGGGGGCTTGGTGTCTGGCTGGGACTGTGTATTCCTAACTGCAGAGCTTTGTTGCGATGCAAATAACCTCCCCCCCCACCCCCACCCCACCCCACCCCAAACCCTCCTAAGGAGTAGCAATTTTATATTTGATTTCCTTTTTTTGTTTTGTTTTTTGTTTTGTTTTGTTTTGTTTCCCCTCATAAACCCGAACAATGTAGGTGTCTAGTCATATACAGGTCTTAGCAAGAAAGAAAGTTCGAGAAATTCAAGCCGCCATTAAGGTACGTCTGGCTTGCCCAGTTGTAGGGGGCTTTTCATCTCCATGGTTACAGGCTTTTCCTTTGTTTTCCTCCCTTCCCCTACCCTGCAGGTGTCTAGTCACATTCAGGTTCTTGCCAGAAGGAAATCTCGTGATTTTCATTCCAAGCTAAAGGTATGCGCTTTCCTGCTTTTTGGCTTGTGGTTGCTATGCATCTCACTTCCTGTTTTCCATGGTGACTGGTGAATGCCTGGTGCTGGGATTCTCGTAACCTAGTTTCCTCGCATGCGAGAGCTGTTTACATTTCTTTGTGTCTAATCTCTCTGTTTCTGAACTAGCCTCACATTAAGCCCAGTATGTGTGCGCGTGTGTGTCCTTAATAACAATGCAAATGCAGCAGAGAGCTGGTCTTGATAACTTTTCAGCACAAAAACTGATTTTTTTTTTTAACCTTCAAATATCCACCAAGCAGCCCTGGGCTAGGAGAGGGAAAAAAAAATCCAGGGACACAAAGTTGGTGTGGAAATTATAAACAAGAATCATTTCCACAGTGGTCATCATGAAATTACTTTTAATAAAATATTTAGAAATTAATTTGTACTTTTGATGTATTTTTGAAAATACTCAGAAAAAATACAACCTGTTCATATAACTTTTTTCATGTGTTCTTCTAACACAGAGAGTATTTTCTGCCAGATTTCTTCCACAGTGCTTAATATTGTTTTCTAAGTTAAAAAAGAAATTTAAGGTGAGACCTTAAAAACAAACAAACACAGGTCTTAAAGATGGGAAAGCTCCTATCAAATCCATATTTGCAGTTCCATTTATAATTGAGTTTACTGTAAAATGTTTTTACACGTGCCTCAGTTTCCGTCCCTTAAAAATATATTTCATAGCAAAAATGGAGGCATGGACAATATTTTAAATACACGTTCTCCCTTCCAAAATTGGCAGTAAAGCATGTGTGATGTTCCCCACCCCCATAATTCCATTTTAGAAATGCAGAGATTATAGGAGGAATTTTTATAATAAAAATGAATTTGTAGCTCATATTGTTGCCTTTCCCACATGCCATTTTTGGTTCTGTCCTGTTTTTTTCCACACATTAAATAAATTCATGTTTTCATTGTAAACCTAAAGAATAGCGTGTAATTTCACAGCACTGAGTGGTGAACACTGGGACCCTTCCCAAAGTCCTCCAACTTTTTTTTTTTATGCAAACAAGTCTGGCTGTGGAATAGCGCTAGTTACCAGGAAGGAGCATTTGGTGTGCCCTCTGCAGTGGGCAGCATGCTGGCTCGCTCGCACGTGTGGCTGATGGTGGCTGGCTTTTAGCTGCACTGGCTGAGCAGTCAGAAGACTAAGATAACTTCTTAGATCCTGCTTTTTAACCAAAGGTGCATTCCTCTCTATGTGGATGTAACTTCCTCAGTATTTGCTCAAGTTCTGACTGTTTCTAGTTTCTCTGTGCTAACGGATTAACGGTGTACAAAGAAGTGTACCGACATCAATTTTGTGTTTCCATCTGAGATGTTATAAATTGCTCTATTTCTACGCTGTCTGTGGGGTTCCTGTGGACTCTCCAGGGCACACAGCCCTAAACTGAAAACCCTATAAGTGATGCATGACACTCTCCTGTTCAGAAGGGGTCCCGTGGGGTGCTGGAAGCACTCCTTCTCTCACTTGGTGATTTAAGAATCTTCTCCAATGGAAACCGTCTTGCCATTGCTTTATACATATCACACACATAAACATACAGTTGTATTTGTGTTTGTTCTTAAAAAATAAAAAGACTTCCCCCACTTACAACCCTGGCCCACTCTCCTGTGGAGCAGACACAAGGAGGAGGCAGAGACAGAGGCAGTCGAGAAGCAACTGGCTCCAAATTTCAGCTCCAAGAACCACCTCCATCTTCCTGTAGCTTCTTTCCTTTCTCTCTACCACATTATTCTCAGAAAAATGGAGGCCTTTGTTCTTCCCATCACCTAATACCAATTGCTTGTTCCAGGCATGGCGCTCATCACGGTGGGCAGCTAACAGCCAACCCCTTATTCACAGAGCTGGCCATGCAAAGGGGACTGTGAAATTAGGGCACTGTTGGATAAGTGTTAGCAGGAAGAGCCAAAATAAAATGTGGAGGGAATCCCAGGGACGAGCGGCCTGGAGGACGTGCTGCTGTTTGGGAACGGAAAGGCAGGAGGCGGGGTGGTGCAGAGCCTCTCCCACATGTTCTCCCATTTACCCGTACTACACAGAAAGTTCCAGCCATTACGCAGATTTGAGTAATATTTAGGAGACCAGGGTCCCAGGAGTTTAATTCACTTGCCAAAAGCCAAGCCTGATAAGTGTCAGAGTTAGGATTTGAACTCAGGTCTTTCTGAATTCTACACCACTGCTCTTTCAGATAGGGTGTTACCTCCTGGAGGTGGGAGAATGTTTTCAAATCGAAGGCTTCACGTCAGCACACACTGTAGATAACCTGTCACCCCTCCCATCCCTTGGAGCTAGGCAGGCAGCCCTTGCTACCAGCCTTTCCTCAGCACCCACATTTTAGAAGACGACTTTTTGAGCTCGTGCTCAAAATATGGACTTAATTTGTGATTGACACTGTGGTGATTGTCAGTAACCCAGGGTGATGTGATCATAGCTGCAGTACTGCTGTGTCACCACTCTGAGGGCATTAGGACAGTTGAGGAGAATAAGGTTGTCACATGCCTGCAGAGATGTGGCTGCTTTGACCTCCCAGGGGCATTATATATGAAAGATGCCCTCCTTAGCCTCCCCTAGCAGCCATCCCCAGGACATGGGCTCAGGTCTTAGGACCTCGTAGGAGGAGTAGATCTCACCGCTCCGTCTGTACTTGCTTGTTCAGCTGGGAGTCACACACATTTGTGGGAGGCAGGGATGAGCATCCTCGCTGAGATCATTGTGGGTCAGGCTTATAGCCACATCTGCTTGGCCTCCCACACTAACTAATGAGATAAAGTCTCTACTGAAAGTTGAAGTCATCCCCACCAACAACAAGGATAGCTTCTGAGCAGGCACTGAGGTAGCAGGGAGTATCCAGACTTACTAGAGACGCTGTGCTTTGCCTGAGAAGATGTAGCAAGGCTTCCTGGAGACGGTGGCTGGTGACTGACCATCTCAGGACCTGTCCTTGCAGTTCCTGCCTCAGCCAGGCTGCTCACTGTTCTCCACATGCTCAGAAGTCTAAGGAGTTCTGTTCTCTGGGGTGGACCACGGCGTGTGGCCCTCTCGTGGAGGCTGAAGCCCAACTCCATTTCCCTGTCCTCCTTTGGAGTTTGAATAAGTGGTTGGCTCTCACCTGGGGCCACTGCCAGGTATGGCTTCCCCATGAGCCCGCTTTGCCTTATAGGCTCTCTTCACTTCCTGGGGAAGGGTGTAGTAGAATTTTTTTAGTCTAGTGGTTTCCCAGACATTTTTAAGCAGCAAAACTCATGTTTCAGATTGAAATCTTACTTGAAACCTTCAACATATAAAAGAATAAAGGCTGTTTTAATTGAAGCTCAGACTCTCTCATCCTCAGCCATGGCTTCTTTGGCTGTTCCATTGAATAAGGTTTGAAAAACCACCGTGCTTTAGGCAGAAGGAAGAAGAGATGTCTGCCTCTCAGCTTTCCCTCCTAACCTTACAGGAAAAGCTCACATGTCCCATTTAAGTTTTTAGTTCTATAGTCTGTTCTGCCATATTCCTCCAAAGAAAACACTCAAGAAGAGAGTGGTCATTCTCATGTCAGTTACGGATGAGTCATCCTCACTACACAAGTCTGTTGAGTGAGTTCCAAAGGTCAGCTTAGCAGCAGCTAACAGCACTGCTTCCCAGAGTGCTTGTTTGTGAGCCACATCCCCCTTTTTGTGTGTGGACCTTAATCCTGTTTTAATTTTTATAACCAAATGTGTTATAGTAAAAGTTTAAGATTCTGTGTCGAGTCCAACTCTAAAAGCACAGAAGTGACGACTTAATTCAGTCCAGTCAACTTCTCATTGAGCACCCGGTGTGCTCTCGACTCCCTAGTAGAAGTCGGGCACAGAGAATTACAAGCAGAGTCTCTGTTCTTGAGGAACACTAAACTTTTCTGTTATTTTTTGGCTACCTTTGGGGAGAAGACAAGATTCCCAGTAGATTGTCCTCAGCTGGGGATAGGTGGGCTCTGCAGGAAACATTTAAGAGAGTCGTGCAAAGATTGCATAGTGAGTGGGTGCTTAATCCTGAGGGTGGGGGATTAAAAGAAAGCCTCGTGGAAGAGGTACCCTTAGAACTGAGCAAAGAGGAAGGCAGAACTTCAACTGAGATATGGGGATGTTTGGGGAACCATGAGGAACTCCATCTGGTTGGAGGCAATGGATGGGAAATGCCACCCGAGGAACCTAACATTCATGGGATCACCCTATGGAAAGTGAGGTTCATCTGTGGGCCATGGGGAGCAGGCGGGGTGGGGGGTTGACATTTACTAATTTAGGGGTTGCTGTAAAGTCTGAGTGAGAGAGATGCATGGACCAGGGCCCACCACACACATACCCTTGGGGCCTAAGGGCACTCATCGGTCCTTATCATCACCCCTGGCTGGCTCCCCATTCCAGTCCACTTAGACTGCTGTGTACACTTTCTTCCTCACTGTTTGTAGAGTAAATTCTGTTTAAAAGATCTATCCTTATTAAGTTGGAAAGGGTGCACCGCAACTGTTCAATGGCAGCATTTGAAACTTAGGTTATTAAAGGTTGGGTTCTCTTAAAATCATGGCAAGTAACTGAAGGTGTGCATCAAAATTAACCATGACGTTTTTGTTGTTGCTAAATTTAAAATGTAACAGAAAGTTAAAAAATGCAGAGGCCATATTAAACATTCATGCTTGTACCATTGGAAATGATCATTTTCATTTTGACATATTTTCAAAAGTTCTTTTTAAGTGAAATCCAACGGCAAAAAATTGTTCTTATGTTTTCTAATTCCCTTTACCCACCCTCATTTCCCAGCGGATCTCAGTCTCTCTCTGCCCCCATTCCTCCACCAGCCGTGTCTTTTCCTTGCCATTTATTTTCCTGAGAAAAATCAAATCTAATGCAAATGGTCTCTTCTTCTTTGCCCCTGTCTTAAACGAATTTAGATTGTTACCCACTATCTACTATGAATTTGTGCTGAAGCCATTGGCACCAACATGAGACTTTTTCTCTACAATTTATAGCACCCTAAACCAAGATAGACTTGGCTGACAATTTGGGATCGCCTTGGACACAGACACAACGATAAGGGGCAAGACAGTCCAGGGAATAGTGAAGTGGTCAAGGAGTGGTGTGAGGAGACGAAGAGCCAGGAGCAGAGGGACTGGGCAGTAGGAAAAAGGAGCGAAGGGGTCAGCAGAGCGCCACTGAGATTCAAGAGCCAGCTAACATGGATAAGGAAGTGCAAGGCATTTATGACCAGAGTGCCAGAATTTTGGACATTAAACATATACTTTCAGATTCATTTTAATTTTTAAATTTTTTAAGAAACAAGTCTGAGTGCTAACTGCTGCTCGCAAAAAAGAGCTTATCATGAAGGGAGCCATTTCTCAGGGATGGGAGTAGCATATGTTTGGCCCCTGCCCAGACAAAATCCTTTTGACCCACTACTGTTTGGGTACTCGGTGGGTTCTAGGTGACCCACAGCATTGTAGCTGGGCCTGGTTCTAGTTATAAAGCAGAAGATGGACCCATGCAGTCACACTGTGCAAGTGGCTTGTCGGTCTGTGGAGCATGCATGAAGGAACTCCAAGGATGATGACTGAGAGCTCAGCTCACCCTTGGACCTTCTGTCACCAGCTGCATCCACAGCAGAGTCACCCACACCAGCATTTCATTTATGGCCAGCATATCTGCGTCTCCCCTAGTTTAGGCCCTCCTTCAGTTGAGCAGTGAGAGGCAGCAGCCTGTCTGGGAGACTTACATGGTCTGAGGACAGGCCTGAAGCTTAGAAATTATTCTCTACCTTGAATTATTCCACTCACCATTAATGTATCAAAAGATCATTACCTATGTTTTTAAACTCCAGGGATTTATTATCCCAGCATGTAGAAAGAACACAAAAACATTCTTCATGCATTAAGCAGTCTTTTCTTTCCTACTTAAGAGTTTCCTGTTCTGAGTCTCTATATAGAGTTCAACTTTCCTGAGATCGTCCAGGCCCTGCGCAGAGACCTTTCCCCAATAGCCGCAGAAAGGCAGTCCTTTATTTGCTGGCTTCAGAGGCTTGTGGGAGCCACTGCTAAGCTCTGCAGACCACCACACTGTGGACCATTGTCACCTTCCTGTAAAGGTGGACCAGGACATTTCTGTTCTGGAGTGTGTTTTGATGAGTACAACTCAGAACAGTAGTAAGAAGATGAGAAGTCTTCACTCTGCCCTAACCTTAGCAGGAATACATCTTAGGCAGTTGATGTATTCGTGTCAAGCTCCGGATGTGTATTAAAGAAAAGCCTGTCCTTGCTGGCATTGCATCATCCCAGTGCAGTAAAAAAAAAAAAAAAAAAAAGGCCCGAGTTTCTGTGATTGTGTCCAGTCGTTGGTGACTAATTTATGAGCTACATGTGCTCCCCGAGGCCATTTTCTTCATTCTCACCCTGGTGGCCTTTGTGATTTGATTTCTGAACAGGCCATTCTTCCCAATCTGCCATTCCTTCCAATAAGCACAGAGCTTAAAGTTCAAAATTGTTGATTTAATTCTCTTGGGGAGTTCAAGAACTTCACTGAAGCATTGCTGCAGTCCACACTGCTACATCCTGGTTGTACCACCACTGATTCCATCCAGGGATGGGCTAGTCCACAGGGAAGACAAACCTCACTCCCCATGGCCGTCTGAGCCGCTCTGCTCCCTCATGAGGTGGCCGTTAGCAGCGCACAAGGCAAAGGAAGCCTGGAACAGCCCCGTTCTTTGTCTCAGCGCCAGCACCAAGATACTTGGCCTTGTCACAGGATTTGGGAAATGATACATTGCCTTTCCTGGCATCTCCCAATCTTCTGGGAGTTCTTTTGCATTCATGACATGTCCCCTGCCTCCTCAACAATATTTTCATTACCTTGTTTTTAACTTAACCTAGTTAAAACAAAGATTGGAGACAGTTAATTTCTCATGTTTGGGTGTGATGGAATTAGGACCTCCCACCAGCGGTGTGGTGATGCAGAACTTAGCATAAAAGAGGACTGAACACATTTATCTTTCCATGTGAACTGAGCCAGGTCTGGATTTTCTTTTTAAGGGTGACAGAAACAGCCTCATTCTACATTTCTGTCCCTTCAGAGAGAAATCCCATTGTTAATTGGCCTCCAATGTAGACAATGCCCTAGAATAGCAGTGAGCCCCAAGATTATGTCATCAGGGCCAGGGCTCCTAAGCATTGGAGATCTGGATCAGGATCAACCCTGGATGGCTGACCATGTGGGCCCCATAGATTCCAAGTTCACTGAATGGCAAGGCTGCCGGCACTGTGCAGAGTGTTTGATGCAGTTCTCAGAGCAGTCCTGACAGTGGGTGTTGTTACCCTCACCTTAGAAAGGGGGAAGCAGAGTCTCTGAATGGCAATGACTTGCCCAGGGTCACAAGTCTGAATCTGATTCCAAGGCTGTCTGGCACCAAAGACCAAGCCTTTTGATTGATGTCATGGTGCCTCCCCAGAGAGTGCTGGTCAAGGGTGAGGGTCCTTTCCCTTGTCTTGAGATGCTTTTGCACTGTCTCCCCTCAACTGAGCCCTTTTTTCATTGTGTCTGGATGTTTGAATTAAACAGAAAAGGTGAGTGGTGGGAGTTGGTACTCAGTTGGGAGCTAAACTTGAGCCAGCTGCCTGCTTGGGTTCCTCTGGCTTTTCAGGGAAGATTTACCCCGGCCTCTTGGTGTCACCTCTGAAGGGAAAGGGGGCTAATGTCAGAAGGGTGCCTTCTCTCCAACACCCAGACCTGGCATTAACTGATCTAAATCCCAGGCTTCCTGGGGGAGAATCATCAGGCATACCTACAAATCACCTGGATCCTCATCTACACTCCATAATGATGCTAAGCCCCACATCAGAATGAAAGGAAACACTATTGACAATTACAAAATACTAAATATAGCTCAGTACATTTAAAAATGAACAATAGTAAAAGCCTTGACACATTTTTCTTTGATGTGAATGGAGTCTTTGGCATTTGGAAGCACAATAAGATGAATTAATTGTTCCTCATTACATGGCAAGTCAGGAGGGGTGTGAATGTGCCTTCTCTCCTCGGCATTAGCTGTTGCCTGACCGAAATAGCCCCTTTTGTATTTACTCCTGCTTCCTCTAATAATAAGCAAATTGGAGATCATGGCTGGGAGAATTCAAGTGCCCTTCATCCTTTCTCCAGAACTCTCGGAGAGTTTTGTGATGTTTATCTGCTCAGGGGCTATTGCTAATAATTGCAGAAGTCATGCGAATTCACAGAGTGCAAGATTAGAAACAGCATCTGCAAAATTACTTTCAGGGAAGTATTCTGTGTTTTATCTTTTTCTGCAAAAGTGATTTTGCAAGCAAATTGCTGTCTTTCCTCTCTTGCACTATATTTTTATATTGCTGGAAAAAGTATATTTGGAGGAAAACATTTAATAGCTATCAAGAGTTTTTGAATCCATGGTCTTTTTTTTTTTTAACTTTATGCTTTTTTCCTTTTATAGTGGTAGACTTCCATGTGAATAAATTAGATTGGAGTCTTTAAATTCTGAAATGATGAGCCCTAAATAAAGTGTTTGGAATATATTGGCCTAGTAGGCTGTTCATTAAAATTCCATATATGACAGCTATAAAATTGTACATGCAAGCCTGTGACCTTTGTACATTATCTTTGTTTGTTTATGGTTAATGCCTACGAATTATGAGATAATTGATTCCCCAGAATAATAAGAAGCTGGAGAAGCAAAGGAGAAAGGAACTGATTAAAAGGAAACTGATAGAAAGAAACTATCCAGAAACCAATTCATAAAATATCCTTGATTTTTAGGAGCACTTCACTCCAGATATGTGCATCTGTGATGCAGCTGCCTTCCCGTCATGTATATTACATGTAGACATTTTCGTACTTTCAACCATTAGAAGGAGGCAGTCCTAGTTCTGCTTCATGAAATATGAAAGTCTGTTTACTTAGTAACAATAACGATGTGAAAAGCTTGGGCTGAGGAGTTTCTGTGTGGCACATCCTGCCGGATCCCATGTAGCTGGGGTAGTGAGGCCATTGATACCGTGGGGTCCCAGAAGTTGGACAGGGAGGAGAGTTGAGTGCGTCCTGAGACATGCACCCCAAGTTAGAGTGCTTCATCTGCCCTCATTCTCAGGTCAGATGGGACATCCGATCCTAGCAACCCATCAACAGTCATAGACCCATGTTGCCTGCTTCATAAACATTTTCCACAGTCCAGGTCATGGGCTTGACTTAGGGTTCAGTTGGAAAGGAAGAGTTACCTTTTCTTATTCCCCCAATACTCAGCTTTCTGTGGCCCCATCCTTTGTCATCTGAGGGATAGATGGGCTTAAAATCAGTAATACGGAGTCAGTATGAAGTTGTCCAAGCTTTTTCCTAGGACACATTTGTCTTGTTCATGCATGCTCATATGCACATCCACACTCAGAGTGTTTCCTGTAACCTCAGACATTATAGAAGATAATTCAGTATTGACTTAAAACTGTATCCGTTTTTCAAGATACAACAGTGTGCTCATTCTTTGTAAATCTCATCCTCGTCTCAGAAATGTTGGTATGAAAACATTTTAGAATAAAATTAATATGATGTACAAAGATAGCATATATTTTTTAATTTACTGAAGCTCCAGTATTTGAGTAGATTAGTGACACACCCTCCCCCCTATAATCTAGGGAGATGAGTAGTAAGGATACAGTAGAATGTTTAAAAGTCCAGGATATTAGACTAGAGTGACACAGAGAAGCAATTTACTCAGGCCTGACACTTACAGTTATCATTTCTTCAAAGCCAGGCCTGTATCTCTAGGCCGAAAATGACAATTTACAGATCCCTCCATGGAAATCTCCTCGCTTGGCATCCATCCTTCCTCCCATTTCAGGATAAGTGGGTCTGCAGCCAGGCTCTCAGTTCTGATTTTCCCTGGTGGTGCTTATTATCTGCAGGGTTACTTTATATTTTAAACAACAAAAAAATTTCATTCTTTTAATTTTTAAATGTATATCATCTATAAAGGAGAGATGTTATGAAATTAAATGAGTAATCAGAGCGTTTCCACTACAAAAGGTAGGAAATCACTGGTATAGACATTTTAGTCCATTTGCAGAAAATTGCCTATTCTCAAGTAGGTAGGTCAAGTGCAGAAAGAACCTCTACTTGAGATACAATTTCCTCTCCACACTTGGCTTTCTCTCTATTAGGATAGGCGGCCAAGCACTGCCCAAATTTTAACATTTGGCTGTCTTTTCACTAGCAGTTTTTTGATTATATGCATTAAGGTGTGTTTGCTTAGGATGGAACTCACACTCACAGCTTCCATTTTAGAACCAGAAGGACTTGAGAGAATAAAATTTAAATCTTTATTTTGTAGAAAAGGGGAGAGTGTTAAGTGACTTGCCCAAGGTAATGCACCCCATTAACATCAGGCAGAGGCAGATAGAGAGCCAGGTCTCCCGACTCCTTGGCCAGGATGCCTTTTCCTGGCACAGAGCAACTTGGTGTGATGGAAGCATTTGAATTTGCTCTCCTGCTTTGGAACTTTTGTTTCACTCAGGTACCTCATGGCATGCTGGGTAATAAGACAGTCACACTTTATTTACCAAAAGAAAAAGACCATGTTCTGAAGCTGTGTGACATAAACAGCAAAGCTGGTGACATTTCTCCTTTCCTCGTTGACTGATTTCCCTGTTAAACAAGAAACATCAAACTTTCCTCATGAACATTTAGAGGAACTTTTTAATCAGCCTAGCAAACTCGACTAGAATTAAGAGTAGGCGATGGAGATGTAGGGAGCTCACTTCCACTTGGACCTGGGCTTTCAATGGGTGAGTCACTCCACCCAAGTGTGCACAGATGCTCTCTGTGTTGGGGTGAGCAGAACAGCCCTTGTCATCAGCATTCCATAAACACAGAACTCGCAGGTCTGAGAGAGCCCCATGATGTACTTTTGGAAGAGACCCAAGCCCACAGCTCTTTTGTAGTTTTTCCTGAATTTGCGTCAGCTAGACAGACAGGAAGTCTGGGCTGCCATTTTCCCAGAAACCCTAGCCTGAGCCCTGGGGAAGCTAGCTGTAAGGCTTGTTCCCTGTTGGGGAAGGCACCTGTGGTCATACCTGTGCCATTACTTCAGTTTCAGAAATCACCTTGAGGGCGTTTATAACCTCTCATTAGGGATAAGTGGCATGGGGACTGGAGTCCAAATTGACTGTCCCAAAGAGAAACCAATGAGTTTGTATTCTTGACAGAGAAGAGAGTAAGCATGGCTAAAGCCATGTTTTCTGTTTGTTACCCACGGATCACCCTCTGAGAGGGGAATGGGGCAGGTAGCAGGTGAGACCACCCCGGGGCCAGCTAAGAGTAGATTGCCTGGGGCTGAGATCAGTGTGTATATGAGGCTCAGTTTGGCTTTGGGGCACTTGTACAAAGCCAGTCAGTTTATCATAAAATTCCACAGACTTCAGGATTTGTCTTTTTTCTGACATCTTAGGATCTGAAATGTTTCAGACCTAGTTTAAAAAGTTACCAGAGGAATAGCTTTAGGTTAGGGCACTCAGCAGATAAATAAATGTAGCTACAATCCGGAGAAGAATGACACCTGACCAGAGGTGGCAAAAGCCTCACTCTAGTCACCATGGTCCTTCCATTGGGGACCAGCAACCCTGCAAGCTTGCAGGGCCCTCATGGTGTTATTCAGCTGCAGCACACGACCATACAGATGCTCATAATGACTTAGTGCTTCCCCAAAGAGCCGTCCCATGAGCTGCATTATTTTTTCAGTTAAAAAACAAAGAAATAGATAAAATATTATAAAAAATTATGCAAGTGTTAGGCTCTTTTTCAAGGGTCAATATAAACTTTGAAAACTCATATTCCTGGCTGTTACGGAATATTCGACTTGGGGAGCACCTAATTGGTCTTCCTTAGAAGCCCCTAGAAATTATCTTATAGGCTTTTATTTTTATTTTTTTAACTTCTTTTGGCCTTGCCTTTGGCACCTCAGCATGTTTATTCACCACCTTTGGGTGAATCTGTGAACAGTGCAGCCACCTCTCTGCTGGTACTCTGTCTTACCCGAAGCTTGCCTTGGCCTTCATCACTGTCTAAACTCTGAATGGCAGCCGCAGAGGGCCATCTCTTTATTTTGATGTCACCATTTTGTTCCCACTTTCATGGATTCTGGGGCCAGGTAGATTTATAGACTTCCTGCTAGCAGCCAGGGACCTTGCCATGTGTACCCAGCATGAAGCCCTGCCTGCATCCCTGGGGCTTGTCCCCCACCAGGCCTGTGGCCATTTCTCCCATCTGTGCTGGGGGAGCCTCAGAACCAGCTCGGAGGAATGAGGGGGTATTTTTTCATTGTTGTAGTTGTTGGTAATTGACCTTTTATGTGGGTCATACATTCCTCCTAAAATGTGAAGAAGAAAAAAAAAACCACCCACATTCCTATCCATTTTATTATACCCCAGGTTTGTGTGTTTATATACACTTATATTTTTTAACTGAAGAAGAAAAATAACCCTGCCTTTGTACGCATTCTTTTTAACAACTTGTTTATTGTTGTATCCAGGTGACAAGCATGGTAAGTATTTTCACCAGTTGAGTATTCTGTATTTTAGCTGTGCTTGGCAGACTTTTTGGCTAGCTTTGTGTTATCAGCCTTGGCTTTCCTAGAAAAGACCCATTTAGGAAAAGGAGAAAGTACTTACCTGATAGCATCCCCTGTGTCCTTGGCTACAGAAGGAACCCATGTAGCCTTCTACTCACGGTGGGATACCTAAGAGAGCATGTGCCCCGCCAGCATGCTGCTTGGCCCATCAGTCACCGCCCTGCCCACCCCACCTGCCCCAATGCTTCTGAGCCTCCCTGACCAGGCGTCTGCCAGGGCTTCCAGGCCTCGCATGACTCCAGCAGCTCCTGGCACTGTGGCCCGTTGATAGCACACACCGTCAGGGCCTCCTGACGCTCTGGATGGTCCTACCCCAGATCCACCCTCCTCCCCTATCTATATGCTTAATTAAGAGCAGGGCCCTTTTTTCCTTGAGTGTGTTAAGTAATTGGAGAAGTCTCGCTTTGGAAGCTGGAAAAATAAATACATTGTTCACTCTTCTCAGAGGCTTCCCATTCTGTTGGAAAACAGATTAACAAAAAAATTTATTTTTTAA
Organism: Cnephaeus nilssonii; assembly: GCF_951640355.1. NCBI lineage: Eukaryota > Metazoa > Chordata > Mammalia > Chiroptera > Vespertilionidae > Cnephaeus > Cnephaeus nilssonii. Next base: position 34,439,630 of record NC_137084.1, on the reverse strand, counting down.
ACCTTGCCACTGGGTGTTCTCAGTAAATGCTCTGAGTAGCAGTAGGCTCCGTGTGTTTTAGCCTTCTGGCTGTGTTTATTTATCCGTGCATGTTTGCTTTTCCGGCCTCTTTTGTGGCTCTGTATTTTAGTCCATGTGCTCGTGGCTGTGCCTGTGTGAGCTGCCTGGTAGCCATGCGTTATGTATTAAGTCTGTGTGTCACTGTCACCTTCAAGGATCAGACTGCCAAGGATAAGGCCCTTCAGCACATGGCCGCCATGTCCTCAGCCCAGATCGTCTCGGCCACTGCCATTCACAACAAGCTGGGGCTGCCTGGGATTCCACGTCCGACCTTCCCAGGGGCACCGGGGGTGAGTCACGGCTGCATCCAGAAACGATGGCCCTGGAGGCATGGGGTCACCACGGACCAACATGAAACTGACCACCTGGCACTTATGAGTCGGTCAGGTGTTAGAGAACCACCTTGTGGTGAACTGATGATGGGTGCAAAAAGGCGAAAGAAATAAAGAAAGGGAGGGAGCCAGGGAGTGAGAGAGCGATGGGGGAGTGGAGGGAGCCTTAGTCCCTGAAGACATAGAATCAAATATTACTTTTCCAGTGTCCTCCTGGGCTGTGATCTGCCTCTTTTGCTCTTTTTTCTAGTCCTTGGTCTTTGTTCCTGTGTCCTCAGGGTCACTTTATAACAGCTAGCCCCTAACGGAACAAAGAATCCTGTTAACATTTTCATTTTACACCTACCAAGGGCTGAGACACTAAACGTTATGGTCCCATTTAATCTTCATTATAATCCTTAATGCCTTTTACTGTTATTGCCATTTTGCAGATGAGAAAACTGAGGTTACTTGGAAACAAAACAAGAGTTTGGGAACGTGATCATAATCACATGGATAATGGTGTCAGGACTCAAACCTAGGGCTCTGTGACTTCTTTTACATAGTGCTGCCTCCAGCAGGGGGTCAGCAGGTACCAAAGGCCCCAGGAAAACTCACAGCAAAGGAGGTGTCTGCGGTGCTGTTTGGAGTTCCTGGCTGGCCTCTTGTTTTGAGTTTTGTCCTCTTCCTGGCTGGGCCTTCAGTGCTGTGAGCCGAAGCAACATCATGTTACACAGGGAGCATTCAGAATGGAGAGGGAAGTAAAGGGCAGGTGGGTGCAGGGGTAGAGCAGTCAGATGAAAATATTTGTGAAGGCCCTGCAGTGCACCCAGATCGCTGCCAGGTGTTGCTGCCTGGCCCTGCCAGTGGAGATTATCTGGAAGAGGAGCTAGAAGGAGCCTTGGGTTGCTAGGCCGAGGACATAGGCGGCGGTTTTCTGCCCAGCAGTGACCACACCTGCATTGGGGGGGGGGGGGGGGGGTCACTGCACCTGGCGGATGATCTGAACCCGCCGTCTTTAGCAGGGGTTGCAATGCACATGCATCCTGAACTGTGCTTTGAAGTGAACTCATAATCCTGAAGCCTCTTGCATTTTGCCTTCCAGTTCTGGCCAGGAATGATACAAACAGGGCAGCCAGGATCCTCACAAGAGTAAGTCTGAGGAGGGGCCGGCATTGACTACAAGGGCCTGGGCACCGCCCACCCTGGGTAGCGTTTTCCTGGGGCCAAACTGCCTCGGAGCTTGGAGGGGCGGGGAAAGGAGATTTAACCCGAGATCACCGGCATCTTCCCTCATTGTTACCTCCTGAAGCCAATAGGAAAGAGACTGCTCAGATCCTGGAGACATGGAAATACCTTACTTCCACCTTAAGTTTAATGGTCATGTAGCTCGAAACAGGAAGAGGATTCCAATCCCTCCCTGGCTCCGAAGGGCAAAGCGTAGGGTCGTCCTGAGAAAGCACCTGCCCGAGAGAGGGCAGTGGGGTGATTCCATAGCCCATTCTGTCCCGGCTTTCCCTGTGGTGTGGCGGCTAATAGAAAATCCCAATGATGCTTTGAGGGCCAGGGTAGCAAGCTCTGTAAACCAGAAGATGCGGGCAGTCTGGGGGTAAAGCAGAAAGGAAATCCTGCTCGTATATTCTCAAAAGAACTTGAGCTATTTGGCCTAGAGAAGGCGAGCAGGTGCCTGCGATTGGTGACCATGAACCTCGGTCTCAGAGGCAGATGTCCAGCTCCTCCCACTGAACTGGTGTGAAGCTGGTGGTGGGTCCCCAGCAGCCTGCTGGCCCCTCAATCATCGGAAGTAACCCTCTCAGTCTTGGTGGAGCTCTGCCTGGGCTGTGCCCCACTTGTAGGCAGGGAACCTATCAGTGGGAAGAACCCTAGGCCGGGTCCCTAGCCCTGGGAGGCTGAGGCCAGGACTGAGGTGTAGCCACTGCTACAGGCGCCATTTCTGACTCTCTCCATCCTTCTGTCCCCAGTGTCAAGCCCTTCGTGCAGCAGGCCTACCCCATCCAGCCAGCGGTCACAGCCCCCATTCCAGGTGAGTCTCTGAGGGGCTCCCTCTCACTTTTTTCCACAGCTGCATGTCCTCCCTGACTTGCAGAGCCATGGCTGCCCCTCTGTGCCCAGGGTTAGCCTGGGTCTATGGAGGGTCACAGGGGTCCCTTTCCAGGTCCCCATTCCTCTCAGTCACCTCACGAAGAGCTCTTCAGATGCATTGTTTTAAGGAAACAGGAAGCCTGGTCACTTTCACTCAGCACCCTGGTCATCCTTGGAAAGGGAAGTTACTGTGGTTCCTTCCCCATCATTAACAGGCCAAATTGGGCAATCTAGGTCCCAAAGGCAGATGGGGTTTATTCACCCTTTCCTAGATAAGTAGGTTTTAATTCCTAGTACCCTTTCTTCAAAGGAGAGCTGCTATGGAAGGCCAAACTAGAAACCATGTATCTGCTCCCCCCTACACACATGTGCATGTGGAATGACTCGGTGGAGCCGCTCTCCTTTACAGACCCCAGGCTTATGCCCTCTGCTCCAACACCACGGAGCACACTGAGGGAATGTTCCATACTGCGGTGATTGCAGGCTTAAGAAAGGAGGTGGAGAAACACAAGAAGTATCTTGTGTGCCAGCCTCACAGGAGATCTTTGTGAGCATTCATTCCCACACTTCAGTGGTCTCACCCTGGCCCCCAGCTCGGCCCCTTTGTCCAGGAGTCGGTGTCCTCAGGCCACAGCCCATAGCGTGAGTTGAAGTGGGCTTTATGGGGAGCCACACGCATTGTGCTTTATCAGGACACGGCCTCGGGGTCCTTGGCCAGAGTCTCACCCCTACCTCACATGGCAGTGGTGGAGCAGGCCTTTCTTCCTGGGTCATCTGTTTGTAGGGCCCTGTCCCCGGATTTGCCTGCGGCCCAAGGGGAGGTGAATGGCCAGCATTAAAGGTGACGATTGGTCTTTCAGGGTTTGAGCCTGCGTCAGCCCCAGCTCCCTCGGTCCCTGCCTGGCAGGGTCGCTCCATTGGCACAACCAAACTTCGCCTGGTGGAATTCTCCGCTTTCCTCGAACCACAGCGAGACCCAGACTCGGTGAGTGTGCTCAGAGAGGTGTGCCTCAAATCCGTTTGCTGTCCATTCCCATTCCCCTTCACCATCCTTTCCCCTGCCCTCATGCCTGACAAATAACCCGAATGGATGTGGACCTGAAGGAATAGCCGACCAGCTTTTCAATTAAGTAAAAGCTATTCCCATGGACAACTATGTTGAATTTAGAGCTTAATTTGTGGATGCTTTGGACCTGACACTCCAGGGAACACTGGCGCTGAAGGGAAGGACCTTAATGGGCTCTTGCATTTGGTAAAATTTAACCTTTATTGAGCCTTGCCGCATGACTGGTATTAGGCAGAGCTGCTTATATATACCTGTACGATTACATTTTACCCTCATCAAAACCTTATAAGGGTAGGTACTGTCTGAGAGATGACGAAACAGAAGTTAAGTAATTTCCCTGAAGTCACACTGTTAATAGTTGATGGATTAGAGATTCAAACTTAGGTTTTTCAAACTCAAGCCTAAACATTTAGCCATGATTCTACACTGCCTTTCCAAGATAGCAGCTATGTTTTCTCACGATAGCAGGTTGTTATCTTAAGGAGAAGTAACAAGATGGTACTTTAGCAGTTGGACATAGAATGCATTGTAATATCGTAAATACCAGGAAAGTTGGCATCTGGACTCTATTCGATGTCCTCCCCCCCCCTCCACTTTGAGTGCTGTCATCCCATTGTTTCCCTGCCGGGTCCATCATTTCCCATACATATGTGAGCCCCCCCCCCCCCCCCCCCCCCAGTAATCCCAAGGCCCTTATCTCACTCACTCCCACTCCTTGGCTGTGAGGATGAGCACTGCATCTGCCTGTGGGCGAGTCCAAGGCACGCACTGGAGAAATCGTGAGTTTGTCTTTGGGAATCTTCACCACCTCCTTCCTGTGTTCCCTATCGCACCCACCTTGCTGATCTCCAGGGCCACTGAAAGCCATGCTTTCCGTGCATCTGCCGCCTTGCTGTCGTTCAGTTATCAGAAAGAAGTGTCACGAGTGATTTCACCATCTGTTGTGAATTACTCAGATACTGAACCATCACGGGTGACCTCTCCTGGGAGGATTTGCACTTGAGCTCGGTGGAAAGCCTCTGGTGACAGGAAGAGGGAGACGCCCCGGGCAGAGGCTTCCACCAGCCATCACCCCAGCAGAGGCTCGGGAACGCCGTGCAGCCACTGACATTTCTGTCTATGAGTTGTGAACTCTGGCAGCTGGTAGGAAAATAGAGCCTGCTCCAAAATTAGGGGGAAATGAAGGAGATGTAAGTAGGTCAGTGGGCCTATTAAGGCAGGTATAGGAAAATAAGGTTATTGAAAACAGGGAAGAGAAAGCCAACTAGGTCATTTTTTTTTTAGTAGCTGAGTGGTTTTACAGGAAGGGTGATGGCAATGGCCTTTCCCTGATGAATGAAAAGGTTTTGCTTTGTAGCTTCGACTCTAATCCATGACTTTAACTGTCCTGAAACAAACGGAAGGCCAGGTGCGAGTCAACATTCTTGGGCCTCTTGAAAAAGTAATTATATTTTAGGGGACCCAAGATGGGGACTGAGAGAAATTGGAAGTCAGTCAGCAAATACTTTTTAAACATTACATGCCGACCCCTGTTTTAGGTGTTAGGGATTCAACAGCAAAGGGAACAGTCCTTATTCTAGTGGAGCCTCCCTCCTAGGTAGAGATGACAACAGTAACCACCCCAACAAGTGCACACACGCGTGCACACACACACACAGAATGGGAGGTGATGCTAAGTGCTTATGTGGAATGGCGATCCTGCACAGGTGAAAATTACGTGCTCTTTAGAATAAAAAGGTATAATTTCAGAAAATGTCATATGTTGATATTTTTGGCTTGTTATATTATGATTTTAAGGTATGTCTATCAGATAATGCCAACCAAAACTGCACCACTATTCTGAAATTATTTTCCTAAATCGTAACATCAGTCTCACTTGTTAATGTTGCTTCTAACATTCCTGTGTTACGAACCCTGATTTTGCAGTGATACATAAATGAGTTTAATGTATATAAGTGAATTCACGCCAAGTTGCGACTAGTACATGTATTTGATTTTAGTGGAGATGTGAGGGTCCGGAGAGTTCTTATGCTAGAGGAAGCAAGGAACCCTTAGAGAAAAAGGTGATTGAGGAATTGAAATGGGGGAGAATTAACAAAATTATTTACAGAACTTTGACGATGCCTCAAGTGCCAGCTTGTCAGATTATATAATATGTACTTTATTTTGCAAACATGAGGTGCTGTTACAGTGAACATGTAATGGCACTTCAGGACCAAGGTAACACTGAAAAACTTGTAGCATGTGAATGGTTCCAACTATAGGAAAATTTAAAGTCACCTAAAATAATTCATCTGGGACATTTAAATTAATGTGGGTGTACTCTACTTAAAACTTTAACATCAAATATTAAGTATGTTAATTTGATAAGGAAGCCAACAAGGTGACAAATAATTAAAGGTCCCCAAACAGATTTAACTCTGTGTTTGGAGATCTTTGTCTCCATGTAGGCATGCACACATTTCTCCCTACTTCTCCATAATGGCTTAGGCTCATTGGAATCATGGGGTTATAGACAGTGCTGGCAAAAAGCCAATAAATAAATCAATGTGCTGGGTGCAGTGCTAACTGTTTTTCATTAGTGATTTCTTCTATCCTCATCATAGCCCGGTGAGGTAGGTAATTCTGTTCCATTCTATAGGAGAGGCTTGGAGAGATTGCTGTTTTGCAGATAGTCAGTGGCTGTGGCCAGGTTTGAACCTTGCGGCTCTACTATTTCCCAGCAGTAGATAAGGCATGAGCAAGAAAGCCAAGAGGAAAACCTAGTTTGCCACAGTCCAGGGTGGCCTCCCTTAGTTACCACTGCTCTGGAAATCCACTCTTCAGTCTAACACATAGTCTTCATTGCCACCCCTGAAGACTTCTTCCTGACTCTGCCACCCTTAGCATTGGCAGCACAGGTAGTAGTACCAGCAGTAGTACCATCTGTGGAGATAGCCAACACTGTGCATTATTTTACTCAATCCTGTGACGTGGCCTGCCCAGTGTTAGGCAGCTAGCTGACGTTGGAAATGGGATTCAGATCCAGACCTGCTGATTCCACATCCTGAGATTGTAACCAAAGAGTGTATGGTCCATGTGTACCTGTGGCCTGTTTTGTAGGCTATAGCTGGCTATAATCTATAAACTAAAGGAAGAATAATCTGGGGGATGAGCGCCCCCTGCTGGCTTTGCATCAAGTATAAACCAGATGGCAGCGTTTCCTCAAGTTGGTTGTTTATATTGGTGGAGAACCAGCAAGTCAGTCCCTCTGTTACCTTTGGCTCCACTAGAAGCTAAGAGAAAAACAGCAGAGGGTTAATAAAGGAAGATCTAAAAAATTAAGACTATATTAGAAGTGGTTAGTAGTGCTTGAAAATACACTTTTTACATGATTTCAGTGTTGCATATCAAAGGACTTCAAATGTTAAGTGTAAGATCCTCCATCGCCTGTAATCAGGGCCCAGTTCCTGGAGACTGAGTTAGGCAGCTGCTGATTTGAGACTGCTGAAAACCTGATCTTGGTGAGCTGTAAGCTGAATCCTGTGCGTGCATGGGGAGTGGTTTCCCTGATAAAGCCTAGTGGAATCCCTCCATCCCCACCCTGGGACACGGCAGGTTCCTCCAGCCCCCCACAGCTCAGCCACAACCTGCCCCACAGCTGGCAAACCCCTGATGGTGCAGACTTCCCAGGCACCAGACTGTATGCTTAATACTTGTCATGGTCTACATGTCAGAATAAGCAGGAATGTGTGCAGGAAGAGAGTGTGTGAGGGTTGAGTTAGGTAGATGTTACACAGCCAGAGAAGGGAGAATTTTGGGATGGAGAGGGAGGGACAAGGAGATTGTCTCTTCAGATTTTGAAAATGCACTGTCTTGCCAAAGAAAGAAGAAAAACTCCACGATGTGGTACGGTAACAAACCTGAACAGGGAAGGCACATCCAGCTCCTAACAAACACCTTGATACATGATAGCAATAACATTAATCGCCGGCACCTACTGAGCTGTGTTATAAACACTACGCCAAGCATTTGGCTTGGGTACTGGTCTTATGTCCAGTCTATCAGGGGAAGGAATGGAGGTTCTGATGCATTAAGGTACATTATCAAGATCCACTCTCAGGAAGTGGCTATGCCAAGGTTTGGCTCCACTCTATTCCTAACCACTTCACTGTGGTTTTGAAGAAATCAAAAAATTCTTCAAACATAGAAACAGCTGCCTTCCAAAGTATGAGCTTCCCAAGTGCAGGCTGCATGTTAGCAGGGCCCTTCACATGGGGTGAGGGTCGGGCTGGCTTTTCTCTGAGCTCCTTTTTCAACCTGAGGTTTTGTGAGTCTTCTCGGGGTTTGGGGCAAGGCACAAGAGAGGCCAGGAATGTTTCCACTGGAACTTCAGAGCATATCTCCTGTCATGCTCTTGTGACGACACATTCGTACTAGTTGAATGAGAAAGCTGGTATCTGAATGCTTACCAGTGGTGTGAGATTTGGGGCAAATGACCTCACGGCTCAGCCTTACTTCAGTTGGTACAGCAGGCGTAATAGGACCACTCTCATTATTGTTGCAACAATTACAGTTAGCAACATCCCTGGACCTATTGAACACTCCACACATGGTTTTTGGAACCTGAATGTCTTTTAGAAATGTAACAGGAAATTGGGCCAGACAGATGGAGGGATCTGGCTTGGGAAGATCTGCTCACCAGGTGTTTTGGACTCTATTGAAACTCAGATGGGAGCCAGAATACTTTTTTAAATTAATTCTTTTTTTTTTTTTTTAGTAGATAGTAAATACATGTGGTCAAAAATCTATAAGCATAAAAGAATGGAAGGAGAGTTCACTAACTTCTAATTCCTATCCCATCCCAGGTAGAAATCACCTTTGCTAGTTTCTTGTATTTCCACAGATTTTAATACATGGACAGCATTATACGAACATATTCTCACCCTCCTTTTTAAAGAGAAATTGTGATCGGATGTGTTTCAGGAAGATGACAGCTGTAGCAGGTCAGAGAATGGGCTGGGCTAGGAGATGAGCAACAAGCACCAACCCAGGGCATAAGTAGTGACCCAGGGGATAGACATTGTGTCGATAACTTTAAGAGGTCTTAGGGGTTAATTAGCTGTGGAGGAAGAGGATACTGGAAGTGACTGAGCTTTTGAGACTGGGGATGGTAGTATAATTTGAAAGGTCACAGAATGAGGAAGAAGCAGATTAATCGCCTTTCCTCAAAAGAAACCTGTTGAAGGGGATATCGGAAACAGAGACGTTCAGCAAGTTTAAGTTAACAACAGCCCAACACCGAGCTCATAGATGACAGGGTTGATATTTGAACTTTGTCCTAATCCAGAGCCCATAGTTTGAAAAATTGGGGAAGGTAGCAGCAATGACCAACATTTAGGGAGGTCTTTCCCACGCATTCATCTCACAGAGAAGGATGCACCACCTGGGGGAGTGCAGAGGACAAGGCTCATTATTGCTCCACAAGTGGCAGCCAGCGCAGGAAGGTGGGCAGGACATTTGGAGGAGGAGGAGGAAAGGAAGGACACTTGACTCAGGCTCCACTGAAGGAGAGAATTCCTGGAGGGTGCCCAGGCTTGGGTGATGGCAGGTCCTCAGCCAGGAGGCAAGGGGTTTTGCTGGGATGTCCTGGCCTCTTATCTTTATTTCTAAGTAGCTGGACAGCCTGAAGCATGGAGTCTCCTGGGTGTGAGGAGTAAGTCAGCAATCTTCACAGTCTGAGCGACCCCGAGGTCTCCCCTTCAGGGGAGCCTGCACTAAAGTTCTGCAAATACATCCTACAGCTCACCTTATTCTTTCCCTTAAAGGCAGTTGGTCAAATGTGGGCCCAAGCGTGATTTAATCTTCCTATCTGTACAGCTTCTTTCAAAGGCCTAAATTCATGGAGAGCTAAAAGTCTTTTGTTAGACCACAGACCCTGACTTTGCTTTGGAAAATGTGACCAGCTAAGGAAACAAGGCATTGATGAGGCCCGGGGCAGAAAGAAGGGTGAATGGTTTGCATGGGATTCGATTGGAGAAATAAGGAAACAAGATCAAAAGCAAGGTTTAAGTTCCAGATTGCCAGGAGAGTCCTTGCCTGGGTCCTGGACTGGGTGGAGGAGGCCAAGGTTTCTGTGAAGAAGCTTCCAAGCCTGCAGTGGCTGCTGGGGCTGACACTACATCTCACAGTGGGGTTCTGTATTTATGGGCAACAGCTGTTTGGGCAAAACAGTTTCTGGTCCTTTAAAAAAGAAGTTCCTCTACCCCAGTTCATAGCTTGTGTATGGATCTCATTAATAGTAAACCTGCAATCCAGTATCTGTGCAGCTCCCTATGGCTCACACAGAACTGTCTTGTTTACTGTTTCATTTGACCTTCACATTGACCCCCAGATATCAGCAGGCCAGGTGTCATCCCTATGTTCAGAGGAGGAAGCCAAGGCCCAGAAAGATTAAGGAACTTGCCTCAGGTCACACAGCTTAAAACCAACAGAGCCAGAATTCTACCCATTGTGTTAATGTCTGCATCCCATGCTTAGAATAAATGGTCAGAAAGCACACTTGCCCTGCAGGCTCTCAGAGGAAGGCCACAGCTGGTCTGACGGTTGGCTGTGCCCAGTATATGTGCTTTTCCCAGACTTTTCTCATATATTTTACCAAGTGTGGTCTTCCAGTAGGGCATGGAGATGAAGTATCTTTCTGAGGTTGAGGTGATGGCTCCCTGGGGTGCGGTGTGGTTTTGCCACCCTTTCCCGCATGACTGCCAAGCTGTTCTATGGGCTCATCCATGCACCTCTCGCAATAGCAGTGGATGGTTTACTTTCAGTGTCTGAGCTGCTCTGGGCACTCACTCTCTTTCTTCATTACCATTTGGGGATGAGGCAATTGAAAGCATCTGGAAATCTGGGTTTTATAGACATTTCACAGAGGCCCCAGCCAGGCTCCATCTGCTTTCCTTGGCAGGTCAGCCCCACGCCCGCTTGCCTTCCTGGTTGCTGTCCCTGCACTCAGCCAGTGGCCCTTACAGCTGCACTTCTGTGGGGAAGACTCACCGCTTTCTACGGAAACAGCAGCCCCTCTAGAGAGATGGAGGTGGATGTGGAAAGTGGGGGTGAGGGCACGCATCCTGGTGTGAGATCTGGGAAGGAAGGACTTGCTTGCTCCTAGTTTCTTGTTTCAATGTTTCTTTCTGGGAAGAGCACAGGGAGGGGATGAAGCAGCACCAGGGGCAGGTAACCAGACAGGGCTGGTGTGTCTGAGCAGTCAGCCCAGGATGGAGTCTACTTGAGCAGGAGCCCAGGAGAGCCCCTCCTGTCCCCCCAAGAGCTGAGTATGTAGGTCACTTTCCTTGGCTGGCCCTGCAGCCACTCCGTGGGGTCATCATAGGTTGCCCAGGCTGCTCTGGGAGTGTCTGGACAGGGAGTCCTGGCAGGAGCATGACAGGAAGCAAATGTAGGTGATTTGTCCTTGTTCTGTTCCAACTTGTACATTATCATCCCTTGACATGAGTTATTTGTCTTAGTTTCTTTAAATTCCTAAGTGGATTATAATTTCTCTCTTGGTATTATTTGACAGCAGTCATTTTTCAAGGTTTTACTAACGTTCTTCAAATACTTGGAATTTTTGGAACAAGTTTATGAAAAGACCGCCATCTTCAGGTCAGCTAGTGTAGTGCAGCACTGAGGTGTGTCCTGAGGAGCAGCTCAGATGCCAAGGAGTATATTTATGGGGCTTTTCCTTCCTTTTCCACAAAAAGTGAACTACCTCATCCGAGGTCTCTAGAGTAAAATGGATTGGCAATCTTCAAAAGAAGAGAGGAAAGAAAGTAAGACCCCAGTGTTCCCTGTGGGAGTTGTGTTGTTCTGGTTGTCTCATCCGCCGTGATGGGCGCCCTCCCAGGCTGCCCCAGCCCCACTTTTGAGGACAGATTTTGCACACTTCAGAGAGTGGGCTCTGATGTGCCTGTGGGAAGTGTGGGGGCCAGATCACTCCATGTCCACATCACCCCCACCTCGGCCACTCTACATTACAGTAGCTAATGGCAGTGTCCAAACAAGGAATCCACCTTAATGTATCTGAAACTTTCCTCTCTTAATTTCTGCTTTAAAGTTCAGTATTTCACTTCTGTTGCTGTCAGAGGACAGCCTGAGTTTCAAATGATCTCTTCCAAAGTAAAGAAGTATCATGATGATAACAATAAGTGACGTGCTGGGCACAGCATTATGTATTTTCCATGCATCGTCTCATTTAGTCCTTGTGGCACTCCTTCGAGATAGTCCCTTTTATTACCCCTGTATTACGGAGGTGGAAAAGGCAGCAGAGCGGCTGGAGTCGCTGTCCCAGATGACTCAGCTGGACACTGGTGCCAGCACCAGGGTTCAGACCAGATCCCCATCTGACTCCTCAACCTCCCTCAGCAGCAGAGAGAAAGAGAGCCAGGAACCAGGAGAGAAAGTGACCTCTCAGAACAGCTGTGAGGGAGGAGGAAATCGTTTGTAAAACCCCCAGGGCAGCTAAATAACCCTTTGCAAGTAACTTTGTTGAGTTTCTAGGATTACATTCACCTTTTCACTACATAAAACTGCTGCAAAAAAGAACTGGAGGGATTGCAGCAATAAAAAGAGGAAATGAGCATTTCCCCAAGTTGAAAGAGAAATCCTTGTATTAAGGTTGTGTCAGGTGCTGCTAAGCACCTGTCAGGCTGATCCAGGTAGGATTTTGCTGGTGCAACTTCGTTCTTTTGGGTGAACCTTGCAGGCAGACATGGGTCCCCTCTTCTGGCCAGTCGTCCTGAGAGGTTGAGCCTTAGGAAGGCTCTGTGATCTAAGTTCCTTTCAGGTTCAGGGAATTTGTGGTCAGCTAGAATAAACAACCTGAAGCACGACTCGTAATGTTTTTGTTTCCCTTTATAGTTCTTTCCCTTCCTCAAAAAACTCTAGGTTGTTTCAAGGTAGTTAGTACATATGCTTTATATATAAGCCAAATTGAGCCTCACTCGTGGCCTGAGGAAAAGCAGCAGCCCCCTGCCCCAGTTCTTCCCACCTCGCAGCCCTACTCCTTAGGGACAGCTGCTTACAGCCCTTTGGCCAGTTCTTCAGTTATCATCTGCATATTTCTAAATAACATGCTTATCCTATATATCTCAGTCCATCAATTTTAGACATTTTCTGTTGACTTTTTACTGTGGAAGATCAGGACTTCGCTCTCTAAATTTAGCATATGACACGCCCTCCCCCCTTACTTCTAACCCTCCCAGTGTGGTTATATCACAAATTTTGGTTTAATGTTCAGTGTTTATATTACAAACCTGTGCCAGTTCTGTACACGGCGTGGTTAATGTGTGATGTATTCGAACCATTTCTTGATTGTAAAGCTTGTTATTTTAGGGTTTTGTCATTGCTACTTTTTTTTTTTTATTTGTTCAATTTTTACATTACACGAATTCATCCTCACAATTTCTAACAGAATTCTCAAACTCTTCTTCAGATGGTCACATAAGTCAGGCAATCTCTCAGGTCCACATCCCCTTGGGGACATCCCTCCAGGGCCCCTCTAGCTCCTCATCCACTGGACCAGTTTCTGTCCGGGTCAGCAGCCCAGCTGTTGGCCAGTGAGTTCCTCTTCCTCTCTCCTGGGTCAGGGCCCCATCTCCCTGTGTTTTGATTTACTCCATTTCATAGGAACGTATCCTCCTGTAGCTAACCGAGAATGGTTACAAAGATCAATTTTCTGAAACCTTACAGATCTGAGAGTGTGTTATACTCTCACATGAGATGGATGGCTTGGTTTTTATCAGGGTTTTGCCTTAGAGATGTGAAACCTAACTCACATTTCCAAGGTGAGTTCCACACAGGTTCTCTTTGCTAATGAGTAACACTGTGTGTTTAATGCTGGAGAATAAAGTCATCCATATAAAAAAGCAGATAAATGCTAATTTAGGTCATGTGACGTGCAAGAGTGGGGATGTTGACTGTCTTTAACCTCAGCCTTTTCTCTAGGAATCTTTGAGAACCCATGTTTACATGGGCAACACATGATTGACTATAGAGGCAGTAAGCTAGCTCTGTCTAGTCACTGTAGGGTCTGTGAAGAGAGGGACTTTGAAGTATTGGCTCCCGGATTCCCTGTGCCTAGCACAGTGCTTAGCATATATATTACCCCCAATACTTGGGGCTTTGGTTTGTTGTTGTTTTCAAATATTTGTTTTTTGCCTTACAGAATAGAATTACTCTTTTTTTTTTTTTTTTTTTTTGGTTTTTGTCCCACCTTTAGTTTTGGGTAACCAGCCCTACTAGAAAGCAAATGGGATTTATTTGGGAGGGCAGGGGAGACAGAGGGAAGGAAGTGTCTCTTCTTCCCTTCTAAGGAGAACTGGCAGGATGGAAGTAGTAGGTAGAGCCTCATCGAATGGTTTGTAGAGTTCTAATTTCATTAAAACTTGAACCCACACCTATCAGATAGTGTTTTTCTTTTCAGCCTCTGGATTTGGGGGCACAGGGACTCCCGACCTGCCCAGGTTGAGTTAGGGGGAGAGCGAGGTCTGTTTGTCTCACTGCTGTGGTCTCCAGGACACCTTCTTTAGTCCTTGGTATTCTTAGCAACAAAGTCACCTCTTGGCAGGAACAAAGCCGCTCAGATGCCAACAGTCAGGGTTTGGTTTCAAGTCACCAGCCTTGGAGAGTCAGTGCCCGATTTCCTTTGGCAAAGACAGCCTGCCCCTTCTCAGTTCCTTTCAGCCACTTGGGCACAAAGGTAATTTCCTCAAAATAGAAACCTTTGAAGACACTATCTGATGCATCTGTGAATCATTACATTTCTCCTGAATTCTAATTTAACATCTTAGAATTTTGAAAATACCATTTAGCTTCTTTCATTTTTTTTTCTCAAATCAACTTTCAAAACAAAAGTAGATCTGCATTAGAAGAGTCTGGGCATTTTCTTCTGGGAGACCCCGTGGTTGGTATTTGCACCAAGATGCATGGGCCGTGGCGTTGACAGATCCAAATTTTATTCTTAACTCCAGGACTAATCCCGGATGTGTGACCTCAGGCAGGTCCGTTCATCTCTAAGCTTCTATTTCCTTATCTGAAAAATGACTTCAATAAAACCTCCCTACAATGTCATTGTGAGGAAAGGAGTACCTGAGACCACATATATAGAAAGCACATTGCACATCTCCTTTTACCCACTGATGAGACTGGAAGCTCCTTAGCAGTTGTGCTTTATACGTTTCTGTTTCTGTGGGCTTTTATTTGCTTGTAACTGAAAAGATGATGTGACAGACAGCATTAGAGAAAACCTACAGAAAGATCAAAGGCACTTGCCCCACCCCATAGCCTCACCTCCCTAACACAGCCAGGGCTTTGACTTTATGAAAACATTTTTTCCTTTCTCTTCCCTCACAGGCCCACTCTGTTCTTTCACAATAGCTTCCAGGTCTCAGTCCCACCAGAGAGTCCCCAGGTAACTGAAGAAGCAGAGGCAGGGACCACGTCAAAGCTTGATAGGTTCCACTTGGATTTTCATTTTAGCTGATGCCTTTGAGGGATTTTGAAGCTTTGGTTAAGATAGCTCTCTGATGTTGAATGTGAGAGGGGCTTAGCCTTCTCCCAGGACATGCCAGGCTCTAGCCACACTCCCCATAAGTCACATAAGTCAGGCATGCAACACTGTGGACCACTGTGGGGGGTTGGGCCTCTCACCCTTTGGCATTGTGGCCAGAGATCCACGGCGTGGGCAGCAGGTCACAGATTCGAACCAGCACTTCTGCAGGATATCTTTACAGGGTTGTGATCAAATGAGTTTGGGAAACTTTGGGTTATACAAGGTTAAAAAAATGTCTCTTTACTGCAGTGCTTTTAATATGCTAATACTCACTGTGAATCTCAAAGAAGGAGGTTCTATTAAAAAATCGTAATAGCCAGCATTATTGAATGTTTACTCTTTGTTGGATCTAGGAGTTCTAGTGTGCTCTACATAAGCAGTGTTTCATTTAAATCCTACAGCCAGCCTATGGAGTAGATGCCATCACTCTCCCCATTTCAGACACTGGGGAAGCACTGGCCCGGTGTCATAGCTGATTTGCAGTACTCTTGGTAGGCTGCCCTAACCAATCCTTCTTTTATTTGGGGCTTCTATGGGATCAGTACTCAGAAAGACTCTATTTGGAGAAATGCCAGTTTAAACTCAAAAAGTGAGTAGGGACTGCTAGGCGAATAGAGACACGAGGTTTTCTCTTTGAACCCTATTAAGTTCTGAGCTCCCTGGAACCCGTGTACCCCCAGATGTCTTTGTCTGTGTCCCATTAGGTGGGTCTTATGACCTGTACACCAGGAAGGGTGGGCAGGGAGGGTCTGAAGTAGAGGATCTAGGCCAGAGGTTCTCCAACTTAGGTGCATATTGGAATTTGCCTCCCGAGCATTAAAAATCACTGATGTCTGGCCTCATTCTCAGGGATTCCAATTTAGTCTGGGTGGAGCCCAGGCATTGGTGATTTTTAAATGCTCCTTGGTAATTCTGCTGCAACCTGGATGAGAACCATTGGTTTGGACATTCTCCTTTGTGATCCAGTTTCCATATCTTATACCAAAGGCAAAGAAAGGGTTTCCTTTGTAAGTTTAATGTCTTCTCAGAAGTTTGGTGTTTTTGTTTCCTTTTTGTGTGACTACGAATGACTGATATTCCTTTGTTACCAACCTCTCGTAACCTTATGCCATGAATCCTCTCCCCTGACCCTAACGTTGCACTGATAGCCACATATTGACTGGCCCTGGGGACCTGGGGCAAGTTTGAGATTGGTTACTAAGGGGACTGATGAGAAGAGGCTCAGCATTCTCATTCCTGCTGGAAGAAGTAGGTAGGTACCATAGCTCAGAAGGCTGCATCCATGCTGGTGCTAGGGGAGCTGGAGTGAGAAGTGCATTCTGGGTGATGATGTTAGCTAACTACACACATACTTTTTATTGGGTTTACACCGTAAATAGTAGGCTCCAAAAGGTGTCACTCTCATTTTCAGCTGAGTCTTGTGAAACTGGGTAATAGCATTGTTTTTTTGGTTTGGTAGTTGGGTAATTTAAGCTGTTCTTTACTACTATGTCTACAAAAAGTCTTCTTAGGCATTGGAAAAATATATACCCTTATCAATAAAAGACAATGACTGTTTCACTATGTTGTATACCTGAAACTAATATATTATTGTATGTCCACTTTAATTTTAAAAAAAAAAGATGATTGTTTTTGCCCTAAATTATAAGGACTTTTCTAACATCTTCATCTTTTCAAAGGTATGGACCCTCAGCTAATCAAGGCATAATTCCGGGATTTTAAGACTACTTACTCTTTATCCAGTTCAAGATGCATGTGTCCCAGGTTGTTCAAAGGGTTTGTAATGGGAATGTCTCTGTTGGTTTCTTGCAGTACAACAAACACCTCTTCGTGCACATTGGGCATGCCAACCATTCTTACAGTGACCCATTGCTCGAATCAGTGGACATTCGTCAGATTTATGACAAATTTCCTGAAAAGAAAGGTGGCTTAAAGGAACTGTTTGGAAAGGGCCCTCAAAATGCCTTCTTCCTCGTAAAATTCTGGGTGAGTAAGACCTTGCAGTGATGTCTGGCTTTTGTTTGAATGGTCAAGTCCTGTGTGAGTGTGGAGCAGCACAGCTGGCCATAGATGCACGCTGATGCATGTTCACCTGCACCTGCAGGATTGCCGTGGGTCATGGCTCACACCTGTGTGCCGCCCTCACGCTGGGCTTGTGCCCTGCTGCTTCTGCCAAACAGCAAGAGGCGGGTGGCCTCTTTGGGCTTCAGGGCCCACTCATGCAATGACAAGAGGCTTCCCCGATGGGTGGAATCAGGATGGAAAAGATGGGCCACTAGACCCTCTTTCTCTTTCTTCTCACTCCATTAAGCAAAGCAACCTGTAAATTCCACTGTCACATAGGACCTGAGGCATAGTTGGGGCTGGGATGAAGATACAGTTGCACGCGCTTTAAGATCTTAGAAGTGCCTGAGAGAATACACTGAGTGCCCAGGTTATTATGATCTCTGAACGCTAATAACCTGGCCACTCAGTGTATATCCTAAATAATAAAAGGCTAATATGCAAATTGTCCCCTCGACCAGGAGTTCGACCAGCAGGCAGGCTGGCCAACTGCCCCTGTCCCCTCCCCCTGGCCAGGCTGGCCGGACCCCACCCATGCACGAATTCATGCACTGGGTCTCTCAAATACACAAACACACACACACACACACACACACACACACACACAGAGTGGCCAGATTATTATGCGTTCAGAGATCATAATAATCTGGCCACTCGGTGTATAAAATGGCTTTGCCCAGTATGTGCCTCATTTGTGCTTTAAAACATTAAGTGCAGATTCCACCAGCTGCTGGGGCTCCCTGATGTCCCACAGCCTCTAGGAGGAGCTTTGCTCTTCCTTTTCCACTGGTCAAGCAGGGGCCAGGGCACTGCTGACAGGTCAGAGACCTGAAAGCAGCATGAGTATAATGTGTGTGTACCGGGGGTCAGGAGACAATAGGAGACCAGATGACCTGCTAGCACTAAATGTTTTAAGTTCTCAGTCTTTAGAAAGAGAACAGCTCCAAATGTGTGCGCTCCTTATCATGGCATCAGCGACCCTACGTGAGCTGGTTCCAGAGCATTTTCCTTGCTCTGTCCTGTGCCCAGCCTCCGTGTGCATCTATTGTACATTTCCCTTCTCCTTCTCCTCCATGGGGCCAACTCCCTTTCCCTTTGGAATGGCGGCTCATTTATTATAGCACCTTCCTCACTTAAGCAGACCATTGATTTTCCCTTTACTCCCACCGCATGTTGTGGTTAATCAGTTCCCATGCTGTGTCATAATTATGTGGATGTGTGTCCCACTTCTCACTGGACCCCCGGCTGCCTCTGGGGGAGCTTATTCACAACAGTGGCAACCACTTATTGAATACCTGCTGTGGGCTGGGGGCCGCGCTAATGCTCTACATGCATCTCATCCAGTCCTCACGGTGTTTAGCGGAATTTGCTTCGTATTCAACTAAGACAAAGACTCAGAGATTATGAAGGACAGGCTACTTGCAGGGTGGGGACTTGGGTCTTGAAATTGGGTAAGTTTGACATTAGTGCCTCTGCTCTGTTCCCTGACTGCTTCACGCCCTATGGATCCTGACCACGGAGTCCACCTGAGGATGACTCTCCAGGTCTCCAGTACAAGTGCCCAACACACACAAAAAAAAGCCCAACAAATGGGGAGACAATTAAGGAAAAATTTATGTTTTAAATTCCTTGGAGGGAAGTTTACATATTACATTTAGTTTGTTTAGCTTCTGTTATCCTTGCATAGTAACTAGCTCTTGTTTTTCATATTAAATTTGAATTATAGAAATAGCCTTCTACTGATATTAATGTTCTTAGGATAGATAATACATGTGGATAACATGGACAAGCAATGATGGTCATTTCTCCTTTTTAAATTGGTGGCTGCTACTTAGTGATGGTGTTGGGGGGTCACTTATATGATAACACAGAAGTTTTCTAAGTGTGGCCTGTGGGACCCCACAGGGGGTTCTTTAGTATTCTTTTAGTGGATTGACAAGGTCAAAACTATTTTCATTATGACAAGGAGACATTATTTGCCTTTTGCACACTGCTGATATACACACTCTGGTGCCTCAGAAGCAATGGGGGTATGTATGCACACACAGTTTAAAAAAAAATAAAATAAAAGAACCAGTCACACCAAGAATATTCTTTATGACGCTTACCCATCTGGAACATAGAGTACACATTGAAAACGAATGCCGGGAGCCTGCCTGCTGCATCAAGGAAAACAGCTGACAACAAATGCTACAAAAGATAAAATTTGCGCTTCCAAGTAAAAATAAGAATTTTGGAAAACTTGTATCTACCTCAGTGAACTTGACAGCTTCCTAGTACTTGAAAGACTTTTTGATGAGGTCCACAGTCAGATTAACTAATGCGATTTTTTGATACTGTGCAAGATAAACCAATGGATTTTAATGTAGCAGAGGATGTAAGTTTATTGACACAGTTTCAGATTCTGCACTGCAGCTAGCCTTTAAGAAACTATCGCCTGTCCAGTTTAGTTGTAGTAAAGAAAAATGACCACAGTTATCTGACGAGCTTATTCAAACAGTCTTCCCTTTTCCAGTTACATATTTAGGTAAGCCTGGAGTTTCTTCATGTCCCTCAGCCAAAGCAGCATGTCATGACAAATTGAATGTAGAAGCAAGTATGAGAACCTAGGTATTTCCCATTCATTTACACGTTAAATGGATTTGCAAAATATAAAACAACACTACCTTTTCACTAACTATAGGTATGTTTTAACTATAGGTATGCCTAGTTTTTTTTAAAAAAGTATGTTAACATGTAATGAGCTTATTGTTTTTTTTAACTTAGGTAATAAATATTTTTTAAGAATTCAGCTTAAATTTCCAATACAGAAAATATAGATAGAATTAACCTATAGAAACAAGCTCTTTGAGATCCTCAGTAAAATTTAAGAGTGGGAAAGGGGTCCTGAGACCAGAAAGATGAAGAGTTCTTATTGTGAAGCATATAAAAAGAGACTGTTCTATCCAAGTGAATTAAAAGTCATCAGAAATTATAGGATATGATGAAAAGAAACCATTTTCAGTACTTTCAAATTAAACAGTATTGGTTTTTAATAATAAGTTTTTTATAATTAGCATGTTACTTGAATATAAAGTGGAATGGGAAGTGCTTAGCAAGTATGTTCTTGTTTTTGCTTCCAAACTTTCACCTGTTTTACTCAGGAGGCGATTTTAATAAATGCTTTCAGGGTTGGGTCTCTTCAGTCATTCATGAATCCCCAAATGAGGAGGTCTAGATTGCAGATGTTTAGAGTGTGCTGGCTAGTATGAGACGTGCAAATTTGACATAATTACTCCAAGATTAGATATGAGTTTATTGAATTAATATTTACAGAATTAAAATTGAGCACTTCTGTGAATATGATAGAAGATATTCCTTCTTAGTGTAGTTA